>NW_027495171.1:0-216227 GCF_021521415.1 Bidens hawaiensis | reverse complement strand
ACCACGTTTCAAGAGTGAACTATCAAGCAAGTCTCGAGATCACAAAACAAAAGAGCCGATGCCCTGAGCAAACTAGCATCCCTCACATTTGCACACCTCACCAAGAAAGTACTGGTGGAAGTGTTGAAAGCTCCTTCAATCCAAGAATTGGAGGTTCAAGATGTATTCACTGAAAAAGGTCCCAATTGGATGACTCCCATAGAAAAGTTCCTAAAAATGGTGAGTTACCTCTGGAGCAGACGGAGGCTGAAAGGGTTCGAATCAAATCCAGACAGTATGTGTTGCAAGAAGAAACCCTTTATAAAAAGGCCTACCTTGCACCACTGTTGAAATGTGTGGGCCCTGAACAAAGTCAATATCTGATCAAAGAGGTTCACGAAGGGATATGTGGAGCTCATTTTAGGGCAAGAACGGTGGTTGCAAAATTGATGAACCTTGGATACTTCTGGCCCACAAAGCACCGAGATGCAATCCGAACAACTCAAGAAGTGTGATCTTGTCAAATTCATGCACCTGTCCCAAAAAGCCCCAAGCACAATCTAGTCCCCATCTCCTCGGCTTGGCCATTTCACAAATGGGGAATGGACATCGTTGGTCCATTCCACCGGCCAAAGGTGGGGTAAAATTTTTGCTAGTAGTCGTCGACTACTTTACCAGGTGGCCTGAAGTCAAACCACTTGCAAAAATAACGGGCAAACAAGTCATTGACTTTGTGTGGAAAAGCATCATCTGCCGCTACGGGTTGCCAGGAGTATTGGTCACGATAATGAGAAACAGTTTGCTGAGAAGCCTTTTAGCACATGGTGCAAAGAATTCAGAATCACTCAAGTGTTCAGCTCAGTTGCATACCCACAATCCAACGGCCAAGTTGAAAGAACAAACAAAACCATCGTGGAAGGAATCAAAACAAGGCTGGGAAGTCACAACAACAATTGGCTCGAAGAACTCCCAAATGTTCTATGGGAGATAAGAACAACCGAGAAGACAAGCCACAAACGAACGCCTTACAGCCTAGTGTTCGGATCGGAAGTCGTAATCCCAGCAGAAGTCGGAGTTGTGACTCAAAGAACACTCAACATGGACCTCGAATCAAACAACAATGAGACCATGTTGAATTTGCAACTCCTTGAAGAAATTCGTGATCAAACTGCAATACAAGAGGCTAAGTACAAGCAAAAAATGGAAGCCTATTACAATGCAAGAGTGAAACATGAACGTTTCAAGCCTGGAGACCTTGTACTCCAAAACAACGAGGCCAGCAAGAAAGAAAGTCAAGGAAAACTTGGCCCAAAGTGGGAAGGACCATACACGATCCTTGAAGCTCACAAGGGTGGATCCTACAAGCTGGCCGACACAGAATGCAAAAGGCTTCCAAGACACTGGAACGGCAAAACCCTTAAAAGGTTCCTTGCCTAGTCAAGATCTAAATATGTATTTCAAGAGATGTATAATTCTCCTTTTTGTGAACAATAACCTCTTGAATGAATGATAAACCTTTTGTCATAACCTGTCTTTACTATCCTATAATCAGGTTGAGAACCTAACAAGAAACTCCATGGCAAGGGCCATGTAAGGGGATGAGTTCCCAGGCCACATCGCTCAATAGGTTCAAGGGTTAAATGGACCTATATAAGGGGTGAGTTCCTATATCAATCTAACTCCATGAGACCTAGAAAATTTTTCAACTAAAACTTGTCTCATAGACAGGTCTGAACAGCCTACACCAATTCATTCCTTAAGCTTTGAAAAATTTACGAAACAAAAACATACACTAAGTAGTGACACAAAGGATAGCCAACATGTGCTTTTTACCTAATGAAGCCTTGAAGCTAAAGTGACTGCAGCACTAAAAATTCTTAAGGAAAGTTAGCTAAAATCACATCAAACTAACAAGACAAGCAACCAAAACACAAACACATAGAACATCACATTTCATAAACAAAGCCATTCCAAGGCCTTAACTAACAGCATTCATAATAAGCCAATTAAGGCTAAACGAGGAAATCACAAGGATTCCCAAGAAAATGTTCAAAGGGCCAAAAAGGCCCAACACAACCATAAGGCAGAAACTTTAAGAGTTTCATGCCAAACCTACATTGTCTAAAGATTACATAACATTGTTTAACGATGCTAAGAAAGCTACGAATCAAGTGTTTAAACATCATAAACAGGCTTTGAAGTACTAGCCTTACCACCCCCAGCTTTCTTGGACTTCTTCACTTTCGGGCCAACATCAGCAATAGCCGAACCTTCGAGGCTTGCAACATGAGACCCGTCGCTACCCCCAGATAAAGTTTCTTCACTATCACCAGAACGGGAGTGTTTTTTCGACAAGGACTCGAGCACCTCTTTAAAAACTTTCTCATCAAGGCCGGCTGGTTTCAAATCCTGCAACACAGAAAGAGGCTTACCAAAGCATGATGAAACTTCACCCACATAAGGGTAAGTGAGCCTTTCCATTGCACGAACTGAATCCATGAAGAGCTTGTAAGCTTCACGGTTGTACAGGGGTGACTTCTCCATAGGTTGGCCAGACTCGTGATGACCAAAGCCAGCAACAAAGCCTAAATGCTTACCATGGGCCAACAGCTTCGTATACACATCGCCCAACACCGAGTAGAATTCATTAGAATGAAGCAAGTAAGTCACAACCTGTTGAAACCCGTGCTCAATTAGCCACTTGTTGTCGTCAGAGGTCTGGGTGACTGAAGCCTTCAAGCCTTCTTTCTTCATCTCAAAGGCTTTCCTCTTCACCTCAAAGGCTTCTCGGTCAGCATCCAACTTAGCCCTGTCAGCCTCCATAGCTTTCTTTAACCCTGTCAGCTCAATCTCATGGCCACGAGACAACTCATCAGCCTTCTTAACTTAACCCTCCTCTTTCTTCGAAAAACCCTCGATCTCCTTCTTCATCTCCATCATGGAAGCTTTCATTCTCTCTTTCTTCTTGGAAAAATCCTCATACTCCTGCATCCCCTTTCTAAAACGAGTCACACCCTCTGCCAAAAGGGCAGAAAGGTTGCAAGAACTCAAGATCAACTTGGACAGCATGGAATCACCTTCCATGCTAGAAATAGTCTCACGAACACCAGGAGGAGCAAAATTGGCTAACACATCAGCACAAACTTCCGGATTCTTGAAGCTATCACCAACCTTCACATTCCACTCTGGCACATAGATTGCATCCCCATCCAACCCCTGAACCATCGGCATTACAACCTTCTTGCCAGTTGACTTCTTTTTCTTAGACACAACCAGGCCCTGCTCTTTTTCCACTTCCACGCTTGGACCTTGATCTTCGGTTACCAGAACATCATCACTAACCTCAACCGGTTCATGAGAAGACGATTGGCCAGAAGACTTCAACAAACGCCGTGTAGAACGACGAATGGAAGCCTTAGGACCGGCCACCTTAGTGAACCCTTTAACATTCGGAACTCCCACATACCCAGCATCTTCAAACCGACCCTCTTTCCCTCGAACCACCGAATCCTCCCGAACAACAGCAGCAGCATCCGTAAACCCAACGTCTGAAGTATCATCGCTCTTTAAGAAATCCAAAACCGACATAACTACAAAAGGCAAAGGAAACTTATTAGAAAACATATCAACAAAATAAAGCAAATACGAGACAAACAAATGTATACCCTTATTATCCCTCATAAGCACGGATCACGATTAGGCTTATCCCACAATTTTCTTATTCCTAATAACACAAGAAGATGTTCGGGAAGAGGACGAAGACGCGACGGACATTTTCTAATCGATTTCAAAAAAGCCTCATTCCACTCTGATTCGGCCGGCTCTGGTTCATTTAGAACAGCCTCGGGTTGTCTCCAAACGGGTTTAAATGGAAGGATAGAGTCAGAAACAAAGAAAAAAACGGTCCTTCCAAGAACCGAGGGTTGTAACCGTCGAAGAAACCAAACATGTGTCAACTTGTGTGTGTTCAAACGTGTACCAATCACCGTTTTTCGCTAAGCGAAAGAAACGGCGAAAACTCAACAATGAAGGGTCATAACCTAGGGCTCTACATAAAACCTCAAAATGCAAAACTCTAGCAAGCCCTAAGGGATGAATCTGATCCGAACGACACGCGGTAATACTTCAATACATTCAAAACAAAGATTGGAAATGGATGCCGGAGATTCGAAAACTCAAAGTGACGGCAATAAAGGGCAATGAAACCCGCGGACAACGATCGATTGAAGAATCGACCGGCGGAGCAATCGGTTTATACTTTAACCCTATTCCCCATTCAATACAAAACGACTCAACCTCTTCTTGGGTCAATCGGGAAAAACTGACCGAAAGATCGTTCTTAGCAACCATAATTTTGAAGGAAAGATGAAGGATCGAAACTAACCTGATAAAGGATTGAAAGAAACTTGAATATTGTGGAACTTTAAAAGAAAAATGAAGAAGAAGGAACAGTTATACTCATTATTAAGGAGCAATTATTGGGAACTGCAACCTGCAGTTACCATCACATCAACTGTCCTGTCAAAATTTCAAAAAATAACCAAATCTAAACAAAGCCTCGAAGCTTACAAGCCTCGAAGCCTCCAAGCAATAAACAAAATGTGTGCAAAAGTCAGAAGCCCTTGAGCTTACCTCTCAAATACCTCTGACTTGGGGGCTGATGACGGGGGTAGCCCAAGGAATCAATAAATGGCTTCCACACATTAATGCTAAAAATGTTAAAAGGTTAAAAGCTTCGTTTCCCGCCCAAACTTATGTAAACAAGTACCCACGTGCTACAGTACGATGTCAACTCACTATTCACATCACTGTTCCCTCTAAGCAAGGGGCATGCTCAGATAAAGTATTATTATTTTAATCACAGACCAACGGTCCAAAGCTTCCCGCCCATAAAGGTCAACTCTCTATGCAAACTGGAGGTAACTTAGTTTGTACACTGGACGAAAGGCTTGGTCTCTCCTTCTATATAACAAAGACTTAGCCATAAACAAATGGAGCATCAGATCTGGAGTTAACATATACTCCTTGATCTTCTCTTCTCCCTTGAGGAATACATACCTTGCTTATTCCTTTCTTACTTCACAAATATCCTAGCTTCACCAAGAACTTCATCCAAGAACCGATTCCAAACATCACGGTTCTGGATCTTTGGTGAACTACAACAATCAACAACAAACTAGTGAACCTCCTTCTACGTTTTGCAAACGTAGAGGGACACCACGACCTGCGTTAGGTTAACCTGAACCCTTGAAGCCTGTTAGCCTAACCAGCCCATTCACTATCATTGGTCTTATATTTGTTGTAACAACAATACCAATATTTATTCATAAAAAACTAAAAAAAAATTAAATGCATGTATATTTGATTTCATCTTATGGGTTTATACTTGCCTAATGTGTAAGTGTGATTCAGACCTGAGGTATAAACTAGTCGAGCCAAGCCCAAGCTCGTCTAGACTCGAGCTCGACCCATTTTAAACCATATTTTTAAAACTCAAGCTTAAAGTTCAAGCACATTATATTAGGCTATACGAGTGGGTATCGATTTGCCACCCAAACAGCACATGTGGCCAGCGGCAAACACTATCCCTGCCTTCTTGGTGCCGCTGGTGGTGAAGTTTGTGTGGAAATTTCCCCGCTCAAATTGCCGCTGAACTTTGTATTTTCTTTTTAATTTATATAGCTACAAACCTACAATATACTTGACAAACTAAAGTAAATATATTATCATGTTCACGTTCTTGGTGATGAATGACCAGCTTCAAAAGTGGTGGGATTGAAAAATTGGGAACGAAACAAGAGGTGTTTGGTAGAGAATGTAGGGGTGTTTGGTAGGTAATATGGACAAAACATATATGGATGTACTCTTATTTTATTTTTTATTTTTTAATTACGTTTATATCTATCAGTTATATCTTTTTGAGGTTTTAAATTAAGTAAATTTTATTCTTGTTATTATTTATTATTTTCAATGAATGTATTTATAATTTTATTGATTTTTTTATTTTAGATATTATAAACTTATTTCAATTGTATTAACTAATTTTTTGAAAAATGAAGAAAGTGGTAAATTAGTGATCATTTTCTTGATATTATTGAAGAGAATGAAGTAAAGTAAGGTATGATATGGAAATGTGAAGTAAAAAGTATAATGGTATCTAGTATCTACACCCTTTGGTGTTAGGGATTTCTCATGGACATTGTCTATACAAATCTCCAGTCATTTACAATTATCATTTAGTAACCTTTTAAAGTGCATCCAAAATAATAAACGGTATTTCTTGTAACTTGTTTAGAACTACTAACCCATAATATCTATATCTACTCTTAAATATGTATTAATTAGTGTCTATTATGAGATTCAAACTCTCAATTTTATGAGAAGATAAGAATATCTATTTATAATATATATAAACGAAAAATAAAAATTTTATGTGTCGTGATGTGGTCGTTCCTCTTTTTCTTGGAGTCACCAGATTTGCTTGATTTTTAAATGGAGGCTTCTCATGCATTTCACCCGAATTAATGGGTATGGGTCTTACCAAACCCAGATATTCTTTAAACGGGTTATAACATCTCATTAAATTAAAAATTATTTTCACCAAATTATTGATGTAAAAATCCTATAAAATAGGATATACTAAAAATTAATATCTTATTTATTTTAAAAAAGATATATATATATATATATATATATATATATATTATTTAAATTAAAAAACCAATTTTATAGTAAAAAATATAACGGGTCTTGGGTCTCATCAAACCATAAGTATATTATGTACTTTCATAAATATTATTTATAATTAAAAAACCAATTTTATAGTAAAAAAATAAACGCGTCTTGGGTCTTATCAAAACCATATAACTTTTAAACTGGGTTATAACATCTCATTTATTTGTAAAACAATTTATCATCAAACCATAAGTATTATTAACTTTCATACAATAAAAAAATATAAATTCAAAAAAAAAATATTAGAACAAACAATATAAAACAACCCCCGTAATACAAGAGTTAAAAACTAGTTTTACGTACCAATAAACTAAAAACACAATGTTGTTGGTTGAAAAATATCCTATTTTACACACGCACACGTTCATGCATATTTCTTTAGAGGTGGGATCATATATAAATAGGAATTAATATGCGAAGTGAGTAATAAGATCAAAATCCATGGTATCTCAAATCTAAATATAAATAGCATGGTTGTTAATAATTAAAGTTATTATTATACTCTATATAACTAAAGTAAATATTAGGGGTGTCAATCGTGTCTGGTTGGTGGATTAACGTATTGAGATTCTTCAGTCCTAACTCAATTCATATATTTATTCGTGTCGGGTCGTTTCGACCCATTTAAATTCGTGTCGTGCTCGGGTTGTGTTTCGGGTCAACCCATTTTACGTTCATATACAAATATGAGTAATACATATTGACTTCATCATAATTAAACAATTAATCTTTTATTCATATAAAACTTGTTAATAATTTGTGATAGATCTAATTGTTTTTGTGCATTATCTCTCATTCCCGATTAACAAACTTAGGTTCAAATATTTAGCTCAAGATAAAAGCAAACGAATGAAAATAACCAAAGAATGGACGTTTATAGCTAATAAAATAAAAATATTGGAAGTATAATATAGATAGAACTTGTTTTAAACATAAATTGTTACTTTTAAAACTTAACTGATATATGAAAAATTAAAAATATGAGTATATAACTTCAAAATATTAAACTTCTTATCTCTAAAATCATAATATTAACTTTTCTAAGGTTCTTAAGCGGGTTAACAAGTCAACCCACTTTTTAACGGGTCGGGTTTGTGTTGACACGTTTTTTAAACATGTCGGATTGATCTGTTTAAGAAAATGGGCCGTGTCGACGACCCAAAACCTATATTTTTTTTGTTTCGGTCATGTCAAGAACTGACACCCTCGGTAAATATCATTGTAGTATAATTACTCTAGTTATAAGAAGAGTAATAACTCTAGTTATAAGTATCATAATTGTTAGTATAACTAGAATAGTTACTTTCTATAACTAGAGTAAATATAATTGTCCTGTAATTAATCTAGTTATGCAAACAAATACGCTCCTTATAACACTAAAACATAAACATATTATTTAACAGTTTAACATGTGTAAACACGAATTGAATAATGTTGACCCATTTAAGATATACAACTTATTAAACTTAAATATAAAACCTGCTAAGTTCGTCTCATTTTAATAAGTCATTGTTAATAATTTTTAGCGTAATATTCACGTGTCCTATGACCATGCTTATACCTCCGGGAACATCATGCTCGTACCCCCAAACCATTTTATTCTCATTCACAACCCAACTCAACTCAACTTTCCAATAAAAAACTTAATCCAAATTTCACTCATAGTCACAACTCAACCTAAACTAACTATATTTTGTATATAGAAAATACATCTTGTATTAATCTCATTCACCATCATTAATTGGAAAAAAAAATTCCTTCAAATTTTAGTTTAATTATCTATATCTTGCAATCTAATTAATTTTAGTTTATTTAAGTTTTAACTTTAGGTTATTTAAGATGCAAGTATATTGATAACAAAGAAAAAAGATATGAATTTATTATTATTTGTATATTTTATTGGAATCAAATAAGGGGGGGGGGGGGGGGGAGGGGTGGTGAATGTGGTGGCATCACTCATCACACACCCCACCCAATTAAATGGTGCCACATCACTAACCCCAAATCCATCACATGTGATGGTTTTTTACTAGGGGTGGTGGTGTGGTGTGGTGTGGTGGTGTGTGATGGAATTTTTTTGTTTTTGTTTTGTTTTTTTTTGCAAGATTAAATGTTACAAAGATAAATACATAAATAAAAACCAACAAAAAAATGGTTGATATAGGCCTCGTCACGTTTCCGCCAACTTAGCCAACTTTTATATAATTTTTATAGCATTCAAAATTTCAAGGTTTAATTCGTAAATTATTCTAAATTCTGTTTAAAAGAAATGTAAAAGTTAAGAGGTTAAATGTGTAAATTGTATTTAAATAATAATAATAATAATAATACTACTAACAAAACGCATAGTAGCACTCCTTCCCAGTTCACACTCCTTCTTCCCTGTTTTTTTTTTCGGTGAACCTCCCAACGGCTACTTCCATCTCGCAACGGTCATTTTTTCCTCGAGAACCCCACCATCACCCTCCATCACGGGCCATCACGCAACATTGCCATCACGCGCGTGATAGCCCACCGGCGGCGGTGTTGAGTGGTGCCATCACGCGTGATGGATCTTCTTCACGCGGTGCCCCATCCCCCCTAAAAGTAAATTTTTTAAAAGAAAAGTTTCATAGAAAAAAAAAGTATATATATCAACCAATAGGAGATCTGCATGTATATTAATAATTAAAGAGTAAAGAAATGACTTCCAATCTAGACGACCGAACACGGGTCGGTACAGCAACCAAGTCGTCCATATAATAGGAATTTAAAAATTTTTCTAATGACATACCATCCGATCGACCAACTAAAATAGAACCGATGGGAATAGTCTTAACGGTGTCGTATTAACGAGAAAGCTCACACAATTAAAATCCACACCCAAGCAATTTTCTTTTTTAATTATTTTTGTTTTTAAATAATATAAAAAAATGAAACGTCAAAAAATATAGTACAACATAACATAGGTTGAATGATGAGATTAAATGATAGAAGAATAACTATTATAACAAATAAATTAGAGTGGTGAAGAGTAAAACATAACACATGGACTATGGATTAAATACAATAAATCTAATTGATGCGTGGTTGTGATGTGAAGCAATGTCATGAGGTATACTTTAATCTCTCTTAACTTCACATAAGTATTAGATTACTTCTTTTTTTTCTTTCACTTCATCTCACACAAAGGTAATAGTTTAATCTTTTTAATTCCATCTAACTCATATTAATTGTTAATTTAATATATTGTTCTTTGTTTTTTAACCAGTTAAAAGCATAATCCATGATCCTTTTCAACAAATTTTAACACAAATGATGAGTAATTTAATCCATCTTTAAACTGTCATAAACTTAATATATATTCATCAGTCCCATAACATGATAAGATTGTGGGCACAAAATTTAATGTCCCACCAGGGCTAGTCAATACACATTTTCAAGAAAACAATTATATTATTAAATTCTATGATGAAGTTAAGGATTGGTTGGCAAATATGGTCGTATTTAATTTATTACGTACAATTAATATTGACATAGACATTCATCAAAATTCAGACGATAAATAAGTATTCCTACATATAAAATAATATTTAAGTTTTGTTCATGAAAATGAGTTGAGTGGTATTTGTTCATTCAACATTTGAATTAAATCAAATCCATGCATCCTTGAGTCTAATTACTTACGACAAGAGGTTCAAAACTTTATTTTGTCATTATTATCTCATGCATCCTTGATTAAATACCTAATTAATTGTGTGTAATACTTTTGGTTCATTAAATCAAAAACTACAAGATATTAAAGAGAAAGTATATTCAATCCAACAAGTAGCATCAAAGGCTTGTTCTTGAATTCTTGATTCGAAACATGTAATTTATACTTGATTTGATCATCAAAGTTTTCACAATCTATTCTCAACAGTTCACCGAAGATGTAGAGCTTCAACAATGGATTTACCAACACATCACCAAGATCTGTTCGTATTGAGTTCTAGATACGGAAGATAAAATGACGCACTTTCTCACAAGGTAAACTTAATTGGTAGAAGTTTATCAAGACATCAAGGCACCATCTAAAATAACTAGGGAGTTGAATTATGATAACGTATTGATTAGTCTGACTTTTCAAAGCTTAGTCTATTTAAAAATGACGAGAGATTGTTGTAAACAATTTGAAAGAGAAATCGAAAGGATTATCCCACATAGGTATAGCGTAAAAACTAAAAAGTCTTTTATATATGGAAATTTGATAAGAGTAATTACTTCCTTAGCTACTACGAAGAAATTGTGACTCAAAATGTACACCACATCCTTTTGCTTGTGTTTTGGGCTTGCATGTTGTAATTGACACAATCGGAACGGTTTAGTTGTTGGTTGCATTTGGTGCCTCTTCACAGGATCATTCATCTTTCTCGTATAGAACACTTGACAAATATTTATTCTTTTGCACCTAAAGTACATGGAACTTTTAACATCTATACGTGCAAAGTTGATTAATCTTCTACATACATTGCTTCATTGCACCTTGGGAGACTACCAAACACCCGAAACCCGAAGGTCACTAGAAATGAGTGTGAAATTACTTAAAAAACATAAATCGCTCACCAAATAACAGGTAATGGTATTCTGTTTGAGGTGAGTGGTTTGGTCCAATTAGCAAAGTTATCGAAGCTAGGTGTTTAGAGCATTTTCAGCTCGTTCTCTATAAATATGTGAGTGAGTTTCGTAAAATACATGATATACTTATGAATGTTTGAGAGTAGAGGTGAGAGATAATGTTATGTGAGAAAGTTAAAACTAGGTTTACACCATTCACACCGTAAATTTTTTTAATATTTCATGAAAGTTGTTGTAAGGTTGTGGAAGAGAGGGAAAAAATAATGATAAATGCATAAAAAAACCAATGCTGTAAAATAAAGTCTCGAAGGCCGAGTACTTGCTTAATAGTAGCTACAAGGTAGAGTGTTAAGACGATTCTCTTCGACTCCACTACTTACTCGGAATCGATCAAATGCGATCAACCTCTGCTATGATCGGATTTAGTCAGTCTACTCGGTCCTAGTTTGACTTAAAAGCAAAAATAAAACATAACTCCATTGTCTATAATATTAAAGAATGAATATAATAATGAATAAATATTAGTTTTTGAAGTACTTTATTATATGAACATGTATATTTTAACTTTATATTGATATTCACATGGTTTGTTACAAATAATAGTAAACTTATGATACCTGTCATGTATAATTCTCTAAAAAATATTTTTTTTTCATAATTTATCATATATGAGTACTCCCTGAGCGCTTTCCGCTTACATCGAGTACTCGTCACTCTCCAGTCAACCAACTACGGAGTGTCTAACGATTTTGCAATCATGTAGGAAATAGTATTATTATTTAATTTAAAATGAAACATAAAAATGTATTGATTTTTAGTCAAATTGTATGAATATTGATAGAAAATACTAAAAATGCTCTTAATGTTAGTAACCTGATTATAAACTTCATAAATCAACATAACAGTATATTAACCATTGATTTAAAAAACATTAAATATATTAACTTTTTTTCTATTTTCGTTATAATTCAATATGTTTATTAGTATAATATACCTCTCATTAATATTTACAGAGAGGCATGGAAGTTTGGAAGATGAAGCCGTTTAAATGCAGCAAGATAAGCCTACTAGTTTTATTATTTAATATTTCTGTCAACCATGTATGTATGTATCACTGGAAACATAACAAAATAATAATAATAATAATAATAATAATAATAATAATAATAATCCTCATTAAATCTCCAAGAGTCTTTTACACCTTTCCTTCTCTTTTAAGTTTATCCACCCACCACCACTCTCCACACATCATATTTTACATATTGAAAATGGAAAGCACAGAGGTACAACATGAACATCCATGGGACCAAGAAGAACTGGATGAGGGTTTGGTAGCTAGAACAAAGAACCTCAACCAAACCACCAACAATGCTGATTCAGTTGCTGTCACAAATGGCAAACATCATCATCAACAAGATGAAGTTGAATATGAAGATGAAGAAGAAGAAGTGAAAGATTTTATTATTCAACCACCTGATGACATGAAAGTTGGTGAAGATGAAAAAAAGAAAGAGTTTTGTGTTTATTATGACACAGATAAAGGTAAAAATTGAACATCTAAATGCAACAGTATAGTACTTGACATTGAAGCTGTTTATTTATTACCAAATTGCTAAAAAAACAAACATTTTAATTAAAAAATGGATGCAAACTTCTTCCTAGTATGTTCTTGCAACTTCCTAGATAGATAGAGGTGGGTGGGTGGGTGTCAAAAGACACAATTATCCTTTGGGCCAGTCAATTCTTCTTGTTCTTCATCCTACCCTACATGTTTCTTCTTCATAAAAAAGACCCATCACTCTCTTAGACTCTTTCTAATATTATTTACAGTCAAGCTGAGATCTTTTCTTCTTGTTCAAGGTTTAAGGTGATTTTCATGAAATTATTAGGGTTCTTGATTTTCTTTCATTATGGGGTTTTAATCTTTAAAGTTTTGATCTTTATTCTTGATATTTTCTTGAAAATATTTTGTATGAACATAATTTTTTTCAAGAAATTCATATTTTTTTTTGGTTAATTAATTGGAATAAATGTGAAATTAGACAAAATTTAGTGTCATCTGTATGTGGGGTTGCCCCTAAAGATCAGGGCATTTGCTCAAGTTTCTCTGCTATTTAATTTCTGCCTTTATTATTAGGTTAATACAGTTGACCTTATATGTCAAAGAAGCTACTTTGAATTTTAAAATTGATGTGTGGATGTTTAATATCTTGAGGAAATACATGTAACTTCATTCAGAAGTATGTAATTATATAGACAATAATTGAACATATAGCACATACAAGTTTGACTCTTAAAGTCAAAGGGTGACTTTCAAGTATAAATAATTGAAAAAATTGCATTTTTTTCCTTTTTATGACTGAAGGATTATGGAAATGTCGAATCTGCCCATGGGATAATCAGGGCAGAGCATGTCTCACTCTTCATAATCAGCATCCTAGGTGGCACTCGCGTATGCTGACGAATGTGAAAACCATATATGAAACCAAAGGTATCTGGACCCCACGATTTATGATGAATTTGTGAAAGTTGGCATCATTTGTAGAAAGCAATTTGCATAGTGGCACTGGCCTTCAAGATTAAAGACTAGGATAATGTTTTGTCTCCTATAATTTTTTTTTAAAGTTCATTATTTTTTTGCAGGTACCGTGAAAACCGACGAGCCAGAGAACACCGATATAACAATTAATAATCAAGAAAACGGGAATGTTGTGCATACTGTTATGATCAAACAAAATGGAGAACATCAAAAGCATGAAATATCATCTGAAAGTGACAAAAGTAGCCCATCATACATAGCCAACAAAACAGAAATAACTGAAATTGATGAGATAACTGAATATGATGTGGAGACAGTTATAAATAAGCAAGATACACATGATTTGTTCTGTCCTAACTGTAATTCTTGTATCACCAAAAGGGTTATTCTTCGTAAAAGGAAACATAGAGTTCCGGGTCCCGCTGAAGATGGAAAACGTATCAAACCGCAAACTCCGGTTTCTTCTGAATCAAATGTTGTTTTAGATGATACTAGGTTAGATGATGATGTTCAAGTTCAACCACCAATATCTAATGAATATGATCATCAAAGTGAGCCAGATGTATTCAGATGTTTGTCATGTTTCAGCATTTTCATGCCCACAGGTAGTAATTTAATCTTTCATATTGTTCAGTTTTATGTTTTTACATTTAGTTAGTTACGCGGATGGTCCCGTGGTTTGCTCATATTGCATGTTTAGTCCACACTTTTCTAAAATTACACCCTACTGTTCACTCAAACATAACGCAGATGGTTCTTGCAATGGATGGAGGTTAACTTTTCTGTTAAATTATATGAAATGACCAAGATATCCTTAATACTCAAATGTAACACACATGGTCCTTGAAGTGGATAGAGGTTAAATTTTCTGTTAAATTCCTATGAAAAGACCAAAATGCCCTTAATACTCAAACGTAACACAGATGGTCCTTGAAGCAGATGGAGGTTAACTCACCTTAAATAACCAAAATACCCTTAATACTCACATGTCACAAATATGGTACTTGGAGTGGATGGAGGCTAACTTTTCTGTTAAATTCCTATGAAGTGACCAAAATACCCCAATACTTAAACTAACTGAGCTTTTGTTTGATGGTGCAGGAAATGGGTTTAAGTTGTTCCACGCGTTTCGAAATAAAAACAATGAAGAAAAAAATGAACTTTTGCAGAAGGACATGCCCGTGAAGAAAAGCTGGTTTTCTAACTTTTTTAGATCAGAAAAGGTGGAGCACAGTGTCACTGATTTGAATGATTCAGGAGCCGTTCAGAGTTTAGATCCAGAAAATAATATTATTGAAGTCTCTTCTGTATCTTCTAACGTAAATTTATCGATGCAAGAAGCTAACTTACATACCTCCAATGGTACAACAGATTTGGAAAACAATCAACTTCAATCGGATTTAGCTACAACACAAATCAACGGTCAGTAATATTAAAAGTATTACTAACGTGAAAACATTTTTATCCCGTGAATACATTGCCTGTAAAATATAGTGCATTAGTGAACACACTGTAAGACCGCAATGGCCTTTTTGTAATTAACGTAAAACAAATTTTGACTACCAGTGAAGACACTATATAGGCAGATCAAATTTTGAGTTGACGTGTTTCGTGTTAATCACAAAAATGCTTCTGTATATGTATGTGTGTTTATATTAGTAGGATTGCGTAATTACCTAATTGTCCTTGTAATTTGTTACAGGAAAGATGACAACAGACTCTACATTTACAGACACTACCGAGCAGTTACTTACCTCATACCATATTGAGAAAGAATCCAACAATAAAAGTGAGTATCCAGGCATGTTTGTGGTCAAGCCGCTGTTGACTAATAGCGTGGAGCCCACAGATAATTCAACATCTATACTTCAACACGACGGATTGAAGCTTCTTGTTCCTCCAAATGTGGGAACTTTAATCATTGACAATTCACAAATGAACCAAGAGCTTGATGTGACGGTTCAAACAAATAGTTCAGGTAATCATCGTAAACTTAAAATATAATCATTTTGTACATTTCTTAATTCGACTATGTTCAAAGTCAAACTACATGAGCATATGAAGTTTGACCATGAAGTTTCAATTCAATCAACAGATGTAATGCATGAAGCTTCACAACACATTGTTCAAAACAATGTTGAAATTCATCTTGAAGAGCCTCTAAAAGTCAGCAAAGATCTTTTAATCTACGATCAACACGTTAATCTTCTTGAAAATGTGAACAACATTGAAAGGATTAAAGATGACACAATAATTACCATAGAAAGCAAGCAACGTGATGCATCCACCTTTCAAACACCACCAGACACACTCGGTGTGACGGGAACTCCGGCGGTGCAGCAGGCGGTGGAATGTGGCAGTACCGCCACGGTGACTGGAGGCGGTCGGAGCGTGGACATAATTAAAAGTATTGTTTATGGTGGTTTGATTGAACTGATTACAAGTTTAAGTGTTGTGTCTTCTGCAGCCGGTGGTGATGCCGCCACGTGTAAGCATTACATTTGTTGCGAAAGGTTTTAAGAGTTGGTTACGTGGTGGTAAAGTTTTTAATGTTTGTTATTTGATGCTTGCAGTAAATGTGTTGGCACTGGGATTGGCTAATATATTTGGCGGGTTGTTCGTGATTTGTCATGATGTAAGTTGTGATATTCATTTGAAGTTCGCTCTATTTTGCATCTTATTATTAGGGATGTGAACCTAACACAAAATCATAGGTTTGGATTTATTTTCCGGTTATATCCGTGAACAAAGTCAGCTGAAGGGGCCGGTTTGGGTGTTCGTGGGTTGACTCGTTTAACTTTGTAAATTTTTCAGAACAATATGTTTATGTCATAACATAAACGGATTGGGTATTTTATGCCATGATTTTATGATGATAAGAGAGAAATGAACACTAGATTTACAGTTTAAATGCAACTATTTTTATATATGTTTTACTTTTTATTTTAATTTCAATAGAGTATTAAAATCCAAAAAAATAAAATAAATTTCGGGTCAAACAGGTTGCGTGCATGTCAAACTTTGAAAATATGTCTCATACTCATGTCTTTTGCACAAATTTGTATTTTCTTTTAGTTAAGTTTGGTAAAGAATGATTTGTATTATTGTATGTACTAATGTTGTACAATAGCAGATATATATAGAGAATACAAAACCCTAATTAGGGCCGGCTAATGTTAATTAGGGCCGGGCCACTATACTAAACATATTGACTAATATTCCCCCTCAAGCTAAGGCCGAGGAAAGACCCTTAGCTTGGACTTCAAGAAGAGAAATCGTTCAGATGAGAGAGGTTTTGTGAAGACATCGGCAATCTGATCGTTTGTTGAAATAAAATGAACTGATAGGGCCCCTGAGCAACCTTTTCTCTTACAAAGTGAAAGTCAACCTCTACGTGCTTTGTCCGCGCATGAAAGACCGGATTAGATGATAAGTAAGTAGCCCCTAGGTTGTCACACCATAAGTTTGGGGCTGAGCGAATCGGAACATGGAGTTCACGGAGAAGTGTTTCAAGCCAGGTCACTTCCGCTACCGTATCAGCGAGTGCCTTATATTCTGATTCTGCAGATGAACGAGAGGCTGTCTTTTGTTTTCGTGCAGATCATGAGACGAGGTTCGATCCAAGATAGATAGCATACCTTCCCGTGGATCGACGGTCAACAGGGCATCCAGCCCAGTCTGCATCAGAGAAGGCACTCAAGGCATTGAAAGTCGTGTCCGTATATGCATGAAGCACACAAGAGGAGGATTTTGAGAGTAACAACCCATGATCGGCGGTTTCTTGGAGGTAGCGTAGAATACGCTTAACAGTAGACCAGTGATTCACGGTTGGCGACTGCATGAATTGGCAAACCTTCTAGATCGTCAAAGGTGATATCTGGTCTGGAGAGAGTGACGTATTGAAGGGCACCCACCATTTGGCGATATTTTACTGGATCGTCAAATGGTTCACTGTCACCAAGAGATAATGGGGCACTAGTAGTGCATGGTGATGGGACCGGTTTGGCCCGCGAGAGGTTGGCACGAGCAAGTAAGTTGTTGATATACTTCTTTTGTGAGAGAACGATGTCTGAGTTGTACCGGGCGACCTCAATACCAAGGAAGTAAGACAAAGATCCCATGTCCTCGATGGCAAAGGTGTGACTGAGGCTGTTAACAACCTGATCAATAGCCTTGTTGTTGTTACCTGTCAAGACGATGTCGTCAACATAAATAAGCATATACATCACTGTCCCATTAGCCGAATAGATGAATAAAGAGGGGTCAGTTTTAGACCCCAGAAAACCGAGAGACGCAAGGGCTGCTGACAGGCGCTGAAACCAGGCTCTCGGTGCCTGCTTCAATTCGTATAGGGATTTGTGGAGCAAGCAGACATGATTCGGTCTATGAGGATCAACAAATCCTTGTGGTTGTTGTAGATAAACTGTTTCTTTTAAGTCGCCATGCAAGAAGGCATTTTGAACATCCAGCTGACGTAGAGACCATTGTTTTGAAACAGCAATGGAGAGAACTACTCGAATAGTGGTGGCTTTAAATACTGGACTAAAAGTCTCTGTGTAATCAATACCTTGTTGTTGGCGAAACCCTTTAGCAACAAGACGCGCTTTATAACGCTGAATGGCCCCATGTTGATCACGTTTAATTTTATAGACCCATTTGCAATCAACCACATTTGTGTTTGGTACCCGTGGAACTAATGTCCAAGTTCCGTTTCGTAAGAGCGCCGAGTATTCATCGGCCATAGCCCTACGCTAGTGAGGGTCCGCGTTGGCAGTGGTAAAGGAGGTCGATTCAGACTTAGCGAGAGGTGTGGAGGTGTGAAAGGATGCGGGTTTGAAGGATTTGGTTTGTTTAGGATTTTGGCGAAGGTTAGGTGGGCGTTGACGAGGATGTGGTGTTTGGGAGGGATTTGCGGTTTGAGTGGGAGGTGTGGTGGGATTGGGAGCAACATTTTTGGTGAACTAGTCAAAAGAGGAGGAGGGTGGGGCGTCGGTGATTCGGCGAGAATAGGTGTTAGTTGGAATTTCGGTGTGAGGTGTTTGCGAGTTTGTGTGGGTTGGTAATGAGGTAGGTGAGGAAGCAGGTTGCTGAGTAGGAGGAGTTTGTGGAATAAGTGGTTCAGGTATAGAAGATGAGGGTGTGGAAGGTATAGGATCGGATGTGGGATTGGGCACCGGTGGGTTAGATGTATCAGCAGTGGGTGGTGTAGGATAAGATGAGACATAAGGGTTAGATGTATGAGCAGTAGGTGGTGTAGGAGAAGTGGGTGTAGTTTCGGTGATAGAGAATGGAAAAAAGGAACTCGTTAAATCTAACGTGACGGGCAATGTAGATACGTTCAGAAACCGGATCAAAACACCGATATCCATGATGAGAGGTGCAATACCCGAGGAAGATACACGAAGTGGATCGAAGATCCATTTTGTGTAGATTATAAGGGCGAAGATAAGGGTAGCATTGGCATCCAAAAATTCTGAGGAAGGAGAAATCGGGTTTATGATGAAAGAGATGCTCGAACGGGGAGGTAGTGGAGTTGGTACGAGATGGCATGCGGTTGATTAAGTAGACCGCGGTTTCAAAGGCGTAATGCCAAAAGCGTTGTGGAACATGGGCTTGAGCCATTAATGTTAGGCCGGTTTCCACAACATGACGGTGACGACGTTCAACCACACCGTTTTGTTCACTGGTGTGAGGACAAGAGAGTCGGTGTATAATGCCAAGAGAGGCAAAGAAGGGTGAGAGACTTCGGAATTCTCCTCCCCAATCGGTTTGGACGGATTTGATTTTAGTCGAAAATTGTCGTTCGGCCATGGTAACAAAATGTTTAAATACGTCAAAGACATTTGATTTACGTTTTAAAGGAAACAACCACATGAATTTTGAAAAATGATCAACACACAAAAGAAAGTAAGTATGTCCATCAAAGGAGGTGACCGGTGCGGGCCCCCACACATCACAAAAGAGTAAATCCAGAACATGACTACTTTCATAATCAAAAGATGGTAAATGAAGTTTCGATGATTTGCCAATAGAACAAGAATTACAACGAAAATCAAAGTCTTTGCTAGAAATAGGTAAACAATATTTAGAAAGCATAGTCTGAAAAAGCTGGGAGTGTGGATGTCCCAGTCGTTGATGCCATGTGGTTGTTGAAGCTCGAGTGGTTGAAAAAGCAACTTTTGGAATTGGTTGATTGACTGGAAGGTTGATTTTGTAAAGGCCACCGTCACTTGGACCCGTGAGGAGGGTAATGCGTGTAGACTTGTCCTTCACAACAAAAAAAGTAGAGTGAAATTCAAAGAAAACGTGATTATCGTGACAGAATTTTTGAACAGACAGAAGGTGTTTCTTAATTTCGGGAACATGAAGAACATTATTAAGGTAAAAAGGTTTTGTTAGGTGAGTGAATTTTTGAGGAACCAATGTGTAGTATAGGAAGAGCTTTACCATTACCAACGTGCAGATTGTCCTCACCGTAGTAAGGCTCGGTGGAGTCAAAGCCCGACATGTCTGGAGCAACGTGACTGTTTGAGCCAGTGTCTGGCAGCCAAGAAGTGGATGCTTGAGAGCGATAATCAGCATAGTTGGCAGACGGCTGACGTGTCTGAATGGTAGACGGGTTCCGATTTGGATGCTTGAGAGCGATAATCAGCATAGTTGGCAGAAGGCAGGTGACCGATTCCGCACCTGTTACAAGAACCATATACCATGTTCTGATTAGAAGCCCAACTGAACTGACCCGGGTTTCGACTGCCTCCCTGGTTGCGGTTGTAGTTGTTGTTGCGACCTCCACGGCCACGATAACCACCTCTACCTCGAGTGTTATTATTCGGACCAGCCCTGTTTGTGTAAAAGGCTTGAGAAGGCGAGGGTGGAGGTGCGCCAGAGGTAGGTTGTAACTGGAAACCAAGACGAGTAACAAGTTGTTGGAGAGCCTGAACCGTATCATTAGGGACCAAGGGAGAATCGGTTGCTGTAGCAGTCGTGTATGCCTGGGCCGATGGCATCTCCGGAACTGGTTTCTTGATCATAAAATCATAATCCGCAAGAAGAGCAGGGAGTTCAGAAAAGACAGCTTGGACAGCTTGGAAATCTCTGGTGAGAAGACCTTGTTTAACAGGATTGTATTCTTCACGAAGACCACCAACAACCAACATAACAATCTCTTTTTCCGTCATAGGTGCACCGATGTTAGCGAGGGCATTCGCATATTCTTGAGCCCTCGCAAGATAGGCAGGAGCAGTTTCGTCTCCTTTCATTTGTATTTTCAACAATTGTGCTTTGAGGGTAAATTCCCTTGAAGTAGTGTGAGGGGCATAAGCACGTTGAAGAGAAAGCCATAAATCACGTGATGTAGTACCTTGAACGTGTTGGAAAGATGCCTCAGAGATGGTGGACATAATCAGCATACGAACGTGTGCATCATTGGCTTGCCAGACAGTGTAGTTCGGATTGGGTGTAATGACAGCAGAAGGAGCAGCACTTTCTTTACCAGAAGAAGACTGTTGAGTTGTAACTGTTGATGGGGGACAAGGGATGCTACCATCAGCATATCCGATGAGGCCGTTTGTAATAAGGGTTCAACCATAGCCTTCCAATAGCCATAATTTGTAGGGGATAAAGTAAACCCAAACTTGTGGGAATTATGGGCTGTTTTGTCGGTTGTGGAGAAAGGAGTCAGATCTGCCATAGTTGTGATAAAGGCAGAAACAAAATCTGTTTAGGGTTTGCTGTCGGTAGGAAAACAGATCTGTTGATCTGTGAGGAAGGATATCGGCAGGAAAAAAAAAAGGGAAGTGGCTTTGATACCAAGTTAAGTTTGGTAAAGAATGATTTGTATTATTGTATGTACTAATGTTGTACAATAGCAGATATATATAGAGAATACAAAACCCTAATTAGGGCCGGCTAATGTTAATTAGGGCCGGGCCACTATACTAAACATATTGACTAATACTTTTCTAGACTATAATTTTGGAGTATTAATATGCAAGAAAAATAAACTAAAATAAATGTTTCTGGTTAAATGGGCTGTGTTCATATCAATGCCTGAAATAAATGTTAACATGTACACTTTACAGCTTTGGGACCTTAAAAACGAACGGACAAGAAAGACAGAAGACCGATACCAACAGCTTTTGGGTCAACGAGCCGATTTCCCGCTTCACATGACGGTTTCTCTATTATCATACCTCGTATTTGGGTTCCTTCCTCCAGTCATCTATGGCTTCTCTTTCCATGACAAAGATCTCAAGCTTCTGACAGTGGCTGCAGCCTCCATTGTGTGTATCATGATTCTGGCTGCTGGCAAAGCATATGTTCAGAGACCACCAATGTCTTATTTTAAGACTATCAGTTATTATGTCGTGTTTGGGTTCATGGTGTCGGGTGTTTCTTATTTGGTTGGTGGATTGATTGTTAAGTTGTTGGAGAAGATGGATGTGTTCCAGGATGGTTCGTTCGAGAACTTGAGAGTTTATGGAGCGAGTTCAAACTCGGAACTTGCGATATTTTAGCGTTGAAACTAGGTTCGTGTTGCCATTTTAGTTTAATGGTTTTGTGTTATTAGGTTAGAAGGAATAATTATGGCCATGTTGGCATTTTTGTTTTATGGTTTTGCAGGTTTCTGTTGTTAGGCTAGAAGGAAGCATGTTCAAGTGAAATTATTTAATGTTCAAGTTAAGCATGCATTGAGACATGTTTTATGGTGTCACTTTCTTTCCTTAACAAGCAGTGTAAGATGAAAGCATTTTTTATGTGTTATACTGTGTGTTTTTTTATATGAGATGGTCACTTATAGATGTATTATAAAGGCAGAACAATAAAATTCTTTAAGAAGCACTTTGTATCATAAAGACAGAACAATAAAATTCATCTATGTAGTTAACTTTGTCAAACTATAAACTACTTATTTTATAGCTTTCAAATAAAAACCTAGAAAAAATTTGATGGTTATGCCAAAAAAAAGAATGCTGTGAAAAAGGCTCGAAACTTGGGATGCTAATGAGCTAGACAACTTGCGAGCTACTTGATACTGGATTGATAAAAAGCTCGAATCGAGTCCAAGTCGTGCCCAGGCCTTAAATAAAACTCTTTTAGTTATCAAGCCGTATCCCAAGTCTTGTATGAGAAGACCTTTTAAGCTTGTCGAGCCTTAACAAGTCTTGTGTATTTTTAAGCTTCAACTCTTCTAGACTTATGTTAGTATGTATTAATTAGTTTCACACCGCATAGGCAAGCTCGAGCTGAGCTTAGACTGATTTGGATTTTCTCCAATATAGTGAATATACTAGAAAAATTAAACATGTATATAATTATTTATATCTAATAATAAACAAGTCAAGCCCAAACATCCGAGTCAAGCTTGAGCTTGAAATATGACTCATAACCGAGCTCAAGCTTTAGATTTAGAAAAAGAATTTGAAACGAGCCGAGCGCGAGCTCTTGTAACTCGAAACAAGCCGCTCAGCTCGGCTCGTATACACCCGTACTTAAAACTAAATTTTTGCTTTCAAAGACTTTGGCCTGTTTCGATTTAGTTTGGCGATCGGGTGGGCTATTTCACTCAGAAAGTGAAGTCTCTATTAGATAGATTTTATTTAAAAGATCTAAATATTGTTGCTACCTTTTTCATGGTAAGGTGCAAATAACTTAAAATGAAACAAAATCAGACAAAAAAAATACTGGCAAATTCAAGTTACAGGTGAAATTATTTGAATAAAGATTCAACCGCAGAAAAGTCAAAATCAACATCCTTTTCAGAGCAGAAGACATTATGATGTTCAGCTGAATTTCCTGCCTGTCATTGCCTCAGCTTCATATAATATGTGATTTATAAGCCCTCTTGCTGCACTACAATGCAAATACACACAAATGCATCATATTCTGTTGTCACATTCACATACAAAACAGCTTAACTTACTCATCTTTCATCTTCTGAATCTTCTCCGGGTCTGTCTCATGCATGTTTTTCCTGAATTGCTGCCTCACCATTTGAACAACCAGCTCCGTGTTATGTTGCTACATTTCAGTGGTTCAGTTTCAGAAACGCATGAAAAATGTTTGAAAGCCTGTGAAAAAGTTACTAAAAGCTCATGTGATGTTTGCACTTCAAGTAATGCAAGATGATCGACATACAAGAGGCATGCGCCTTGTAGCATGCTTCTACTTGCCTGTTATTTCTAAGTTCCAACTTGGTTAATCTTTATATTGTTTGGTGTTCTAAGTTTGAACTTTACTGATGGTTATTCTAATAAGTTTTAAACTTTATATATCTGTCTTTTAACCAGTTCCCCTGATCCAGCTTATACAGCGAACTATATTTATGTACAATTTTCAGGATTTATAAAATGATTGTGAAATAGACCCTAAATTGGTAGTTCTGGTTCCAGAAAATCCAGCTAAAAATTATGGTACAGTTGACCCCCGCAAAAAGGAACAAGTTTGCGGGTGATATTCTTAAAATAATGTAATGAAGGATAGAAAATGCAACAGTTTGTTGGGAGGGTTTAGTAACACCAAAGAATACCTCAAGTGCCCCAAGATTATTCGCATATAATTAAAGAATTTAATAATGAAAAGGACCTTCGGTAAACAATCAATAAACCCGTTGATTGATGAGTATGATGAAGAGGATACAGGAAAGAGCAACAGTCATGCTCATGAAGAGGTTCATCATGTTGGTCTTGGGTGAACATGATGAGAAGGTTCACAAATCAAAGAAACTTGCATAGACCCGCAATCACTTGGTCTGCAACATCATTTGTCAAACAGCTTGTTGACCAAATGATGTGTCGAGGAAGAGAGTATCATTATTCTACAAGATAGATTTTGAAGATATATTATATATGCTCTTAAGTTGGTTATGGTATATGTCATATATCCATAAATCGACGGACAGACCTAAGGTGAGCATTAAGGCTGCTAGTTTATTACACAACATAATCAAGGACCTGAGTACATAGACCTCTGCATGTGACATAGGGTTTTACTTAAATCCTAATATGTTTTATGATAATCCAAAAGCAGCATGTTGTGAATAGCGGATTGATGGTCTGCATTTGAAGCCTCTAGATTTTTAAAACTATGTTATCTAGGATTCATATCAAGATAATTAAATGGCATGTACGCCAAACGACAATTTAAAACAAACAACACACCACAGATTCTAGTCTTTTGCAAAAAATGGACGGGTCGGATGAATGATGAAAATGAGGAGGAATGTTTGTGATCGGGTTAGCTTAGACTGTTGAAGACAATTGAGCACCAAATCTTTGAATTTGGTTATGTAATTAACAAAAGTTGTTAGCACTCGTTTATTTCAACAAACTATATTCCTAAATGCATCCCTGCAACTTATAAGAACCCAAAATTCAATTCAGAAACAAAAGTAAAAGTTGGAAGTGCATACCTTATGACCAACGTACTTGGCTCTGCGTAGGCATTCGCGGTAGAGCTATAAGTGAAAAGGACAACACAAATTAGGTTTTTTCACCAAACCAAAATCACATGTATATTATTATTATTATTATTATTATTATTATTATTCGTGACCTAATTCTTATAAAACGAGATTTGAAATACTGATTCATGTAGAGAAATGAAATGAAAGTAGTGACTAGCCCTAATAGCGTTGTTGGCGAGTTCAGGAGGCAGTGCTGTTTGAAGAGACGGCATTTCGGATCTAAACATAAAAATAATAATCAAAACACACATAAATACATACATACATACAGTTGTTATTATTATTGAGTAATGGATTCATACTAATCATCGGAGGATAGGATAATATGAAGGAATTCATACCTAATCGGAGGTTGAGTCCGTCCGGTAATGATAATGACTGGTTTGACGGCGGAGTCTCTACAGAATTTGATGAGAGCCGGTCGGGTCGGGTCGGGTCGGGTTTGGTTTATGTTTTTGTAAATACTGAATTTATGATTTGAGTTTGGTTTTGCCTATAACAAAAATCGAACAGAAACAAGTTTATAAATTTTCAGTTTTTATATATTAATTTAAG
This sequence comes from Bidens hawaiensis, assembly GCF_021521415.1. Classification (NCBI taxonomy): domain Eukaryota; kingdom Viridiplantae; phylum Streptophyta; class Magnoliopsida; order Asterales; family Asteraceae; genus Bidens; species Bidens hawaiensis. The sequence continues at coordinate 190,359 of NW_027495171.1, read as the reverse complement.
TAATTTATAAATATTTAAATAAGAAATATGTAGCTTCAACATTTTAGCTATGGTGTATATTGTATAATATTAGTTATCCGTTGACAAAATAATTTAGGCTGAAATTCATTTTTTTGTCCAAATGGTTTGGGATCAATATTTTCAAACTCATATGACAAAATAGAAAAAACAAAAATTGGATCGCTTTTAAAAACCGAAGTTTTGGTTTGGTTGTAGACCCAAGTCATACTGTGCACACCTATTTTGTTGTATAAATTATTGAAAGAGTACTTACATGGATGACCCTTGTGGTTTAATCCAAAGCTCAGCTGATCACGTGTCACAAAGACTTTCAACTTACAGACTAAAATAAGTGATATTACGATTGATGTCACAACTTAATCGTGGATAAACTGTAGTCCCGGGCGCAATTCCTTCAAAGAACCAAAGGAAAAACACAAACTTTCTTTAACAATGACAAATGTTAAAAGTATATTTATTTCTTTTTTAAATGATTAAATATTATATTTTACAGGGATTAAACCATTAACCTTGTAATCTATATTTTAACTGCCACCCAGTCAATGAAAAAACATAAATTTTCTTCAACAATGACGAATGTTCAAATTATTTAATTAAGAAAGCAATTTATTAAACACCATAAGTTCATTTTCTTGATAAGATTTTATTAATAAATTATTAATTCTCAAACCAAGTCAAATATTTCTAGAAGGGTCGGGTGGGGGTGTTGAGGGCCTTTGTTAAGACTACCATTGTTAGAAGAATGATATTGTTTCTGGAAACAATGAATTCAAACACATGTAAATGCCAACATGTTAACTTATCACTTATGTGATGTTATTGAAATTGGGGACAGTGATCTCTTGCCAATATATTTTCTATATACTGATAATTAAAGATGACTTAGAAATATGGGAATTTAGTGTGATATAGGCTGGTTAAAGTATGAGAATAACGATCGCTTAATCGACAAGGAGAAAATAGCTGTAAATTTTTTTTTGACCAACCCTCCACGACACATGGTCTGTCTATCTATAGTACGTGAACCAACCATATTTTACTTACCATATTTTGAGCACTTTCGATTTTTTCAAAATTCTTGGCCGAAGAATGACATATTAGAATACATCAAAGTTTACAAGGTTGGTGGCCTAATAACAACAACAAAGTCTCTTAAATACCTAAACTCGATAAACAATTTTTCAAATGATAATGTGTTTGGATGAATGTTTATATGTTAGTTCAAGAGTCAATTTCATATTGGAAAACTACAAGATTCTTTTAACAAATACTTTTTAAAATTTGTCATTGTATAATAGGTATAAAGATTTGTTTAATGGTCAACAAACAAACAATTGTCAATGTACTTTGTATCGGGTGACTTAATGGTAAAAGGTCACTGTCTGCTGACCCAACACAGCTGTATGGAGCCCCTACGCGCCTCCAAGTTATCTCCAGTTCGGGAAAAACCCATCCGCCTGAAGGCTCATTGGTGGTAAAACCGGGCGACTTTAGATCGAACCGAAGATCATAAAGATCCCGGTCTTTTACACTAAGCCAGTCATGCAATCCTCAAGTGTTGTCTGTAGGGATCGAATATGAGTCTCCATTGAAGGATCCAGACTTCTTACCACTATTCCACCTTGAAAAGGAAAAAAAAATGTTTATAACTCTAGTTGTTTTATTATAGAGTTTTTTTAAACTTGACTTTCATTAAACCAACCAACACCAAACAAAGGCTACCAAAGAAACAGTAGGCTTCTCCATCGAGCACGGAGAAGCAACAACAAACAAAGAGAAAGAAAATTACATTAAAGCATTCTTACACTGCCCCCAATCTACGTCCCCTTGTTTCGATCTTTGCTTTAACTAATGGAACCCTGAAGCTTTTATTTATCCCATTAATTTTTCGACTTTGATATGTTTAACTTTTCATTCATAACTTTTCACACATGTAGTTTGTTTTATTAAGGATCAGGCCCTTGCTAATCATACACCCTTCTCCCCTCCTGAACTTTCATTTTTCCTTAACATTTGCAATTGATATTTTATTTCCTCTTATTTTATTTTACACTTGTCTCAAAATATCAACTAAAAAGCCGTTAAGTTGTTTTTTCTTTTACAGTTTTTTTTATATATTTTTATTATTTATTTCTTTAAGATCTTATTAAAAGTTTGTTTATATTTTTACATGTATTAAAAAGTTTTGTATACTTTCTCTAGCTAGTTTTTTTTGTATACTAATCGTATTAATGTAAAACTTTAAGGATGTGGTATGTTTAGTAAAAATGCATGGGAGGGGTGCGTTTACCAACACCCTTTATTAATAATCTCAACCTATTTGATATGTTTAAACCCGAAAACCTAAACCCTAAACCCGAACCCTAAACCCAAATTCTAAACCCTAAACCCTAAAATCGAAACCCTAAACCCGGAAACCTAAACCCTAAACCCGAACCCACCCTAAACCCAAACCCTAAACCCTAAAAACGAAACCCGAAACTCTAAACCCTAAACCCGAAATCATAAAAAGAAAATACAACTTGTAAAAACAATAATCTGAAATCCTTAATTTTGTGCTAATTTGTTAATTATATGATTTCAAGGAGTAATATGAAAGTTGGTTTTTCCGAGAGGGGTGAGGGTATGACAAGCAACCAGGAGGGATACGTTTAGCCTGACCCAATATATTATGATCTCTTTTTGACTTAAAAGACATTTCACATATATTTTTGACTTTGGTTATATATTAGAGTGGGAGGGGCACTCATGGGTATTACCCATTCACCGGTCAATCACGCACTGCCATCTCATTTCTACCCTCTTGTACCCATAAATCACAATATCACTGGCGACACCTACCCACAAATACCCTAGAACATTTATATGTAATAATAATAATTAACACACATTTATGTTATCTAACATTCATATATTTTTCATGGCAAAGGTTTGCCATAAATTGCAATTTGGCAATCTACCCACATTGGTCGGGGTGGGTTTGTTTTGTGGGTTGAAACCCATGAAGCTTACCCTTGTATGTGCCCCTTCTCCTCTTAGTCTTTAATCTGTCTCTTTATTAAACTAATTATTTATAAACCAACTTTGGCTTGATTAAAAGACAACTTTATGTGAATCGTATTTTAAGTGATCATGGGGTTGAGTTATAATAAGATTAATTTTTGTAGGAAAGATAGGAAATAATCTTGTCCATTCATTTTATACTTGAATGGTTGATATTAAATTAGAGAGATCATCAAGTGTAAAACAAGGATAAGGAAATAATAGGAATAACACATTTGTTGACTTTCTCTCTCCACAAGCAAGACACATGTCAAATTTTCCCATCATTTTAAAACGTTAATAACTTTTTTATACGACATTTTTTTTTTAAAAAAAAATTCACCTGAATAACGAGTGTTTTTTTATCTTTTATATGAGTACCATATAGTTATATAAAAATAAAAAAAAATTCATGGATTTTTTACAAATTGTGTTTTACCAAAATTGTGTTTTACAAAATTGTGTTATACAATTGTGTTTTATTTTTTCATAGTGCTTTTTGCATTGTGTTTTTTACGTTGTGTTATTTAATTGTGTTTTTTCCATTGTGTTTTTTCTTAGCGTTTTTCATTGTGTTTTATCGGTGACTTTCTTCGGAAATTTTCTGGCGAAATTTCCGAAGACCTTTTCAGCAAGGAGGTGGCGGTGGGTGGCGATGGGCGGTGGTGGTTGTAGGAGATGAGTGAAAATTAAGTGGGTTTTTAAGATTAATTAAGTGGGTTTTTGGCATTAAATTAAGTGGGTTTTCAATTAAGGTATAACACTAAAATACCTTCCTTCCTAGCCTTTTTAGGAAAATCAAACTTCTTATTTATCATAAGTGAAGAAACATGAAATGAATCTGACCTGATCCAAGACACTGTTCCTCGGTGTTCGAGATGAACGAACCACGACTCGATCTTCTTCTCCGGTAGCTTGAGATCTAACCAAATCTCGGATCGTCTTCTCCGCTCAGATCTGCAATGGCTTTTGGGGGTGTGGAGGTGACTGCTAAGAAATCTCGAGGATCTCTTGTTTACAGACACAAAAATGGTTATGGTGGTGGCTCTTATTGAGAACAACAACCCTTAATAAGGAGGTGGAGACCTCCTTATATAGGGAGCCTCATGGCCACCATCATGGTACCCTAATGGGCCTAGCCCAGTTAGGGTTACCTCCACAAAACCCCCTCAGCCCAATAATATTGTATTAGTCCATATAATAAAATAAGCCAGACATAATAAATTAAGGTCGTAAGCCGGGTTTAGTACCATACCCCAACAAGCCCCCCCAAGTCCAGTGTTGCTCCTAGGCGTGCAAGCGTTTAGGTGGAGCGCTGGACTTCATAAGGTGTGTTAGGATATGAGGCGGTTTTTTCCCCTTTCTTCGGCCTTGTCTTTATTGTCTTTTAGTTTTGAGAGGTTTTCTCCATGATGGTGACATGTTGTGATCCTTATGATAATAATGGTGCACTGGCATGAATAAGATATAGCACGCATCATAACAATAGTGGCGCGGGGCCTGATAAAAGATAGAGTGCGCATCTCGATAATAATGTAATGCAACTTGCGCGCGAGGCAGCTTACGAGCTATAAAAATAATGAAGCTTGCGCGCGAGGCGACTTAAGAGCTATAAAATAGTGAAGCATGCGCGAGTTGCGGCTTATGAGCTATAATATGATGATAATGACTGGCCCATAAGGGCCTCTTCTACGCAGGATGACTATCCCAGCTTGTCTTCAAAATAATAATGGAGGCACAAACGGCCAGATAATAATAATAATGTCATAGGTGCTTGTGCGACTCGTAGCCGAACCTGCAAAAACATATCAACTAAAAGTGGATGTATTACAAGGTTCCCATCCTCAGGCAAATTATGAGGTGTGCCCAACCTACGTTGGCGCGTGGCCGTTTTGGAATATTATTAGGCTCCCGACCTTTATGTTTGGCGCGTGGCCATGTGGGATATTATTAGGCTCCCGACCTTTATGTTTGGCGCGTGGCCATGTGGGATATTATTAGGCTCCCGACCTTTATGTTTGGCGCGTGGCCTTATGGGTTTATGAGGATTCCCAACCTTTAAGTTTGGCGCGTGGCCCTATGGGTTTATGAGGATTCCCAACCTTTAAGTTTGGCGCATGGCCTTATGGGTTTATGAGGATTCCCAACCTTTAAGTTTGGCGCGTGGCCGTATGGGTTTATGAGGATTCCCAACCTTTAAGTGTGGCGCGTAGCCGTATGGGTTTATGAGGATTCCCAACCTTTAAGTATGGCGCGTATTGAGGACCCGCGGATGCGCATACATGGCAGCAGAATGCTGATTCGCGGCGCGCATGCATGGCGGCATACTAAGGATCCGCGGATGCGCATACATGGCAGCAGAATGTTGATCCACGGCGCGCAAGCATGGCAGCGTAGTGAGGATTCGCGGGTGCGCATGCATGGCAGCGCATTGAGGACCCGCGGATGCGCATACATGGCAGCAAAATGCTGATTCGCGGCGCGCATGCATGGCGGCATACTAAGGATCCGCGGATGCGCATACATGGCAGCAGAATGTTGATTCACGGCGCGCAAGCATGGCAGCGTAGTGAGGATTCGCGGGTGCGCATGCATGGTGGCGAAGTCTTGATCTTCGGCACTGCGCATGCATGGAAGCGGAGACTTGATCTCCGGTGGCGCGCATGCATGGCAGCGGAATCTTGATCCTTGGTAGTGCGCATGCATGGCGGCGGAGTGGTGACTCGTGGGCGCACATGCATGGTGGCGAAGTCTTGATCTTCGGCACTGCGCATGCATGGAAGCGGAGACTTGATCTCCGGTGGCGCGCATGCATAGTGGCAGTCTTGATCCCGGCGGTGCGTACGTATGCATGGTGGTGCATCAGCCGCAGCGCACGGATGCATGGTGACGAAGCCTTCCACGGGCGGTGGAGTGTTGATCCGCGGCTGCACGCATGCATGACGGCGAAGTGTTGACGCGCGGCTGCGCGCATGATGTATGAAGGCGTAGTGCACTATCAGCAGCGGCGTGCAAGCATGTCGGGAGTTGAGCGCGCATGCATGGCGGAGAGTTGAGCGCGCATGTGCTTTGCCTTAGTTGTGCTTAGGTATTTTTATGGTCCAGCTGCGCAATACGTAGGATGGATGCTATGAGTAATTTGAGCTAAGGCTCATATTATTGGACTAAGGCCCTAACGTTTTAGAGTTAAAACTCGTTAACGCGTCTGAGCTTGAAGCTCGCGCATGTATGTTTTACTTAGTTTTATTTTTAGTTTGATGTCAATACAATGTTGTCATATTGCTCAAAATTAATAAAGGGAAGTGTGAAACATGTATGCAAAAGGTAATAGAACGCATGTTAAGAAAAAATAGAGCGTATCATTATTCATAATGGCTTAAAAAGCCTTGATTACGAACTTGAAAACTTTTACATGAAACATTTTCTAAGTTGTGCTGCGTTCCATGTGCGCGGGATCTTCCATAGGTGGTGGAATGTTGATCCGCGGCTGTGCGCATGCATAGCGGCGGAGTGGTGACTCGCGGGCGCGCATGCATCGCGGCGAAGTCTTGATCCTCGGCAGTGTGCATGCATGGAAGCAAAGACTTGATCCTTGGCAGTGCACATGCATGGCGGCGGAGTCGTGACTCGCGAGCGCGCATGCATGGCTGCAAAGTCTTGATCCTCGGCAGTGCGCATGCATGGCGGTGGAGTCTTCTACGTAAAACCAAGGACATGGAGTCGTCTTCCGACCCACATAGTGGTTTCTGCGGGCGCGCATGCATGGTGGCACGCAGGTGTTGACCCGCGGTAAGTGACCCTCGGCAGTGCGCATGCATGGCGGCGGAGAGAGGACCCGCCGGCGCGCATGCATGGTGGCACGCAGGTGTTGACCCGCGGTGACCCTCGGCAGTGCGCATGCGTGGCGGCGGAGAGAGGACCCGCCGGCGCGCATGCATGGTGGCACGCAGGTGTTGACCCGCGGTAAGTGACCCACGGCAGTGCGCATGCGTGGCGGCGGAGAGAGGACCCGCCGGCGCGCATGCATGGTGGCACGCAGGTGTTGACCCGCGGTAAGTGACCCTCGGCAGTGCGCATGCGTGGCGGCGGAGAGAGGACCCGCCGGCGCGCATGCATGGTGGCACGCAGGTGTTGTGCCGCGGTAGCAGACATGCGTGTTGCGTTGTTCTTCCGTGGTGACGCGCATGCATGGTGACGCGGCGACGATCTGCGGTGGAGCTCATATATTGTATCGGGGTGTTCGACTGTGCGCATGCATGATGACGCACTGTTGCTTATGGGCGCGGAATAGACGTCACAGTGGTGGTGTTGGAAAGCCAGAGCACTTATATGGTCCGCAATGACGCGCGGTGTTGATTCACGCCAGGGCTCATGGATGGCCGCGCGGTGCAGATCCGCGGCGGCGCACATGTATGGCGCCTTGATGGCGGAGACAGCCCCGACGGAGCTGAATAGAAGAAGGAGGCGGAGTCTATCTGGCCAGCACTGTTCTGATGAGATTTGTACAAAACATCCCTGGATGACAAGACAATTGAAGCTGGCCAGCACCATCCTCTTTTTTTTTGTAAGGTAGCAGATCTAAAAGCTCATTTTTTGCATTATGAACTCGTATATGAAGATTTCTGCGCCGGATCTTGGCTGTATTGCCGGAAAAAATGCAAATCTTGCACCGTGAGAATTTTTGGCCACCGAAATAAAGTAGATCTGGTCGTCACGGTCAGATGTAATTAAAACCGTCACAGATCCGGAGCATTATTGTCCGAATCTGGTAGCTTTTTCTGAAAAATTATCAGATCTGAAAAGGTTTTCAGATTTATTTCACCCTCTCGTTCTTCCAAAAAGCAGATCTATAAGTCAAAAAAGGAGAGTCGAAGATGCGGCTCGTTTTCGATATGGTCCCACGGATAGATCTGAGAACCGAGACGAAAATCAAGACGTGGTTCGTTGCCGGTCCCACGGATGGCGCCAATGAAGAAACATGAAATGAATCTGACCTGATCCAAGACACTGTTCCTCGGTGTTCGAGATGAACGAACCACGACTCGATCTTCTTCTCCGGTAGCTTGAGATCTAACCAAATCTCGGATCGTCTTCTCCGCTCAGATCTGCAATGGCTTTTGGGGGTGTGGAGGTGACTGCTAAGAAATCTCGAGGATCTCTTGTTTACAGACACAAAAATGGTTATGGTGGTGGCTCTTATTGAGAACAACCCTTAATAAGGAGGTGGAGACCTCCTTATATAGGGAGCCTCATGGCCACCATCATGGTACCCTAATGGGCCTAGCCCAGTTAGGGTTACCTCCACAAAACCCCCTCAGCCCAATAATATTGTATTAGTCCATATAATAAAATAAGCCAGACATAATAAATTAAGGTCGTAAGCCGGGTTTAGTACCATACCCCTACAATAACCTTTATTAAACACAAATCAATTATCATTATGTTTGTCTTGTTTGGTTTGCTTTCGATCCTTACATGGTTAATCCACCTTCCAATAATTTGTCTCATCTCTTGTAAACCGGAACACACATTATACATTCCTACACTCTTGAGTGACTATACATCCATTATTTGTCTCTGGATCCTTTTGAAAGAGAATATCAGTGCATAAACTATCTATGCCTTTAATGACAGATGTATATGGCGACCAAATACAATGAAGTTGATACTAAAGAATTGAAAACTCTTGAACAAAGATCATGGAACGGACATACGGTGAACTTGTTAACCTTCGCTAACCACCATAAGTCGTTGAACTTGTGTGGTGATATGTTTCTCTTCGTTTGTTTTTAGTTTCATTTACATTTGTTCATAGATCTTAAAACGTTAGTTAGAAATCCCTCACCCATCTCTTATTTTACAAACGCTACCAAATTTTATCGTTACAAACTTTGTTAAAAAAATATAATTTATAATTTATTTATTATAAATATACCATTCGGTGGGGGTAATACCACCATTGTTATTGTTAGAAGAATGATTTTGTTTCTTGAAACAATGAATTCAAACACATGTAAATGCCAATATATTGACTTATGTGATGTTACTAAAAATGGGGGACAATTAGTCCAAAATCTTAGATGAAAAAGAAAAATAGGGATTCTCCCTGGTCCTTGGGTTACCACTCACAACATACAAGTTGATTGTTTAAAAGAATATTAGAACAAGAATACACAAAATACTATATATCATCTATTTTCTGATACTAAAAGACTACTCAGAAATATGGAGTTTTACTGTGATATAGGTGGGTTACAATATGAGAATAACTATCGCTTAAATGGCGAGGAGAAAACATTATATTTTTCTTTATAAAAATTTAACAATCTTCACAACACACATGGTCTAAATACATCACAGTTATTATTTTCGAGGAGTTGGGTATATTTTTATAATGAAAACTAGTTTTAGTTTTCAAAATTGTTAAGTTTTTGATGATTGTGGACATGTTATTAGTTAAAGAGTCAAAAGCATGTTGGAAAACTATAAAACGTGTTTGACATGTTTAATAAAAAAAAACCCCATTTTTATAATCCTCTTTTTGACTATAAAACATGTTTCAATGATATTTTTGACTTTATGTTTAATCTTTAATTCGTTTCTTCATTAAAATAAAGGGATAGGTTAAACGTACACACTCTTCTCAACTTCCGTTTCCTTTAAGAATTTTATTTGACATAACACTCATTTGTAACATTTTATTGCATTTTATGGTATCTCTATAAAATATTACATTAAAACCTATAAAGTTTTTCCCCACTAAACTTTCATTTCCTTTAAGAATTTTATTTGATATATTATTTCACTATAACATTTTTTTTTGTATTTTATGGCATCCCTTTAAAACAATATATTAAAATTTTAACTTTTTCATTAAATATTAATAATGTTTTTTACTCTCTCTTTTTATGTTTATTTTCCTTGATCATAAATTCATAATATAATAATAATATGTATTATTATCAATGTCGATACATTATTATATTTATAAAACAATATATCTATAATATATATAAACGAAAACATAAAAATCCTACGTGTCGCGATGTTGTCGCTCCCACTTTTTTTGGAGTCACCAGATTTGCTTGATTTTTAAATGGAGGCTTCTCATGCATTTGACCCGAATTCATGGGTATGAGTCTTACCAAACCCAGATATTCCTTAAACGAGTTATAACATTTCATTAAATTAAAAATTATTCTCACCAAATTATTGATGTAAAACTCTTATAAAAGAGGATATACTAAAAATTAATATCTTATTTATTTTAAAAAAGATATATATGTTAGTTAAATTAAAATACCAATTTTATTGTAAAAAATTAAACGGGTCTTGGGTCTCATCAAACCATAAGTATATTGTTAACTTTCATACATATTATTTATAATTAAAAAACCAATTTTATAGTAAAAAAAAATAAACAGGTCTTGGGTCTCATCAAAACCATATAGCTTTTAAACCGGGTTATAACATCTCATTTATTTGTGAAACAATTTATCATCAAACCATAAGTATATTATTAACTTTCATACAATAAAAAAATATAAATTCAAAAAATAAATAAATATTAGAACAAACAATATAAAAAAACCCCATAATACGGGGATAAAAACTAGTATATATATACTATTTAAATTAAAAAAAGATATTATAAATATTTACAATACAAATAAAAATAAATTAATAATAATAGCCTACTAGTTTTTATTTTGATATATGTAGTGGAGACTGAGGACTATTAAGTGAAAAAAATATTGTATGGACTAATATTTATGTAAATAATGTTAAGAGCTAATAATAACTGATTTAATAAATTCATGGGGAGTGTAAGTTCAGTAAAAAATGATATGGATAAGGTACGTTTAGCAACACCCTTTAAAACCTAGCTTGGTTTACAGCATATATGTTTGGGCTGAGTGTATTGGAGGAAGGTGAGGACACCACGCCAAATCAGCAACCAAATGTGCCAACACCACCACCGGGCGCCATCACCCAATTTTTCCAAGGCTATAGTGTGCGTGAAGGGGAAGAAAATGCAGCAACTCAAGATTGTTTTTTTTTAACGAACCATTAAGTTAAAACCACTACACATAGTCTTAAAAGCTTTTAAGTGATCATAATAAGCTTGATTAAACAAACAAGTGATCATAAGCTTGATTAAATCTTAAAAGCTTATAAGTGATCTTAAGCTTGATTAAACAGACATCAACTATTGAGTCAATATAACAAATGTATTGTAAGTTAATAAATCCAGTGGTTCTTTTGTTGTTTGGTTATTCAAAATAAATTTCGATAAGTTTTTTGGCGCGGTTGATTCACACTTAGTCTATCCACTACCGAGTCATGCATCGATCGCACGAGTTTCGTCCAATATTCCTTGATTGGTTTGCTTTGCTTGTTTGATCCTTTTCATATCGTTGCCGATTTAAGAATGTCACATATAAACATACGGAAACTATACTTGGAACATTTAGATGACATGCTTATACTTTAATCACATCAAGTAACAAACGTACTAATAAGATGTTATCATATGGCCACTATTGGTTCATATCTTGACCTTAACATATAAAAATTTTTATGATCCTGTTCAATGAACATGTGTCGATCACCATACGTTATCAGCAAGCTTATAGTCCTAATCTTGATCAATCCACTAACTTCATGTATAACTTAAATTAGTGAATTAAAACTATAAATTAACTAGCTTTATTTTATTACAATAAAATAACAAAACATGAACAAATCATCTAACTCCCATAAAGCTAAACTTTAAAATCATATGATTTCCACAATTCAAAATATAAAATCTGAATCCTAGTGAATCCTCCTTAACAACCTAAAATCCTAACTTAAATCACCATGAGTCATATTACACTGCTACTATCACGTTTAACCTTTTCTCAAAATCTTCAACAAAATGAAAACTTCTTCCATCCTTAAAACTTACTCGATTCGAGTAGGATCTTACACTCCCAAGTCAATCTTGCCGCTCCAATCTTGACAACCTTAACGTATAATTTTACGAGAGCATTTATTTCTTAAATACCGACAAAAAACACGATAACAAAACACACCACCGGTGTCAAAAACCAACCCCAAATGGCTTTTTTCTCATGAACTCTCACATTCTACATTAACATATGCTACAATGGAATTTCATACCCATGCTTGCACATTAACCCTAACACCCTACATAACTTATGTTGATATTGTTCTTCGTGTTCCGAATACGCCTTACACAATATATAAAATGTCCTTTTCGACCATCGGTAATTAAACCTCTCCATCTCAACAAGAACTTGCTCCATTTCCTCTATCCGTTTCTGCGAAGCGAACATCCACAATAACCCATGGTACAGCGAGCGGCAGAGCCGCCACCCTGAATCCCCCGCATGTGCTACAAACTGTGCCAGCTTGTCCACAGCATTGTTCCTCATATAAGTCGAAGTAATCCTACGCATAATCCTGACAGTGTTCACGCTCGTGTTATGCGCAAACGCCTCATTTATTGACCGATCCATTTGGTCAACCATATCCTCTTCCGCATAAACCCTAATTAGCAACACATTTAACCAAGGTCGGTACTCGTTTTCCGGTATCAACTTCAATAGTTCTTCAATTCGTTTAACTCGATTTTGGTACGGAAACTTGCAATAAGCACATATCATAGCTCTAATTAAAGTAATATCTTTTTCGCGAACGTGCGGGCCCACCATATTATAAATCTTCTCCATTTTCTCCAAATTACCGGAATGTGCATACCCGCGAAGCATTAATAAGTGTGTGTTAAGATTTGGGCGTACGGGTCCCGTCTCCATCGTGTGATAAACATTCTCCATGCTATCCCACATCCAAGCGGTAAGATAACCCGCGATCATGTTATTATACGTGGTTAAATCAGGAGCGATATTGTAATTTTTCAATTCTTGAAACACGGCTTCCATTTGGTCTATTAGGACTCTGGAACCAAAAATTGATATTAGCATGTTGAATGTGACCGATGTTGGCGAACAACTGATATCTTGCTTTAGATCGCGATAAACTGATTGGCATTTTTCACTTAGCCCGTTAAACATATACACGCCCATAAGTGCGTTGTAAGTTGAGGTGTTTTTGACCCGTTTATTAGTGGCTTCCATGAAAATTTCAACGGCTAGATCTATGTTTTTTATTCGACCCGCAATTTTAATGCCTTTTGAGTATTCTTCGGATGACATTGGCCTCACATTGTCTTTTTTTCTTCTCCAGTTAAAAACCTATGATAATAATCCCATTAAACACAACCGATTAGGGTTCAAACCGTGAAAAACTGTACTTTCTTGATTATCATGAAACAGTCACTAGACTTAATTTTGTTATATTAAAGTCCCTCAACTCGTAAAACGAAAAATTTTCATATTAATATAAACTAAAACACAATTCTTGCCGCCTAATCCTAATCAATATAATTATGAATATAATTGTAATTATTCACCAAACAAAAAATGAGTTCTTAAGGTTTTATTTCAGGCAAATTTAAAATTGTTCGAATTGTGTAATCGTCAATTATATAAATTAAAGTCCCTCAACTCGTAAAACGAAAAAAGTCACTAAACTAACTTTTGTATATTATAGCCCCTAAATTCAACTATAATACTGACTTGTTAACAATTAAATTGGCCAAAAAATTGGTAAAGTGACATCCTGACATTTATTTATTTTTTCTACCATCTTAGTTTTTACCACTTTACTGGTTAACAATTCATAATGTTTTATTTTCAAAAGTATATAAATTTTTGGCAAGTTTAGGGCCTTTATTATTCAAAAATTAAATATCATATATTTTTCACAAGTTGAGGCATTTTTATTTTCAAATGAGGATTATTTTACCTTAATAGCCAAATGAGGAGAAGATTCCAATAAGCTAAGAAGCTCAACCAAAGCAGCCCCATCAGAATATATCTTGAACAGATTCCACCCCTCAACTTCCAACAAGTTTTCAAAAGAGTACTCATCTGCCACATTCTTCATCAATTTATCTCTGAATATAGAGACTTTTTCAAGCAGTTCTTCTTTAGCCCGTACCTCGGCATAGGACCATTTATCAGCAAACTGTCCATACAAGTCTAAAATGGGCTTAGATGATAAAGCCCGAGGAGAAGCCCATTGGGTCGTGGCGGGTGATGATGTTGGGAATTTGGGGGTAAAAAATACACGATGAGAATACGCCCTCTTCATCTTAACCTGGTTTCAAGAATTTTGATGCAAGATTGGAGTCAGATGATGATGGGTATAAATGGAAATTCACATAAAAGTTAGGTCTTTTTAGCACAAAGTTCTAAGCCCACAATATCTGATGCTATGAAATTTATGCACACTGCATGATTACCTTAAAAATGACAGACCACAAACGCAGCTCAAAACAGCAGCAAAAAAACTACTCTGCAGCAGAAAACAGCAAAACATCTTAAAAAACAGTTTTAAAACAACATGAAGCATCTGTCATCTTTAAAAGTCCAAATGCTTTTAAAAGCTCATGTGTCTCAAATCCTGGACACATGGGCTTTTACAATCACAAATTTACAATTCATAACTCCATTTCTTTACAACTGGTAAAACTATATGATTGATTCAACAGAATGATATAATCCCAAGAAAGATGAGTGGTTTACTCGAACATATTTAAGGATTAAGTAGCTTGAAATACTCATCATTTAATTTTACTCAAGCATATACTAGTTAACTATGCAGTTAATGCGGAAAAATATCGGTATCGGTCAAGGTGCGATATATGAAATATCGGTTATTGCAGTTGGATATCGGTAATTTTAAAATCATGCAGAATACATATATATAGCAATCTAACACTAACAATTCAGTATACTCTCCTATCATTAACAAATTAACCTTTTGCAACTTACAAAACACTAACAATTAGGAACTAATTAAGACTTAAAACACTAACATTAAAAATTAAAAATTGACAATTAAGACTTAAAAAACTGATGCCGGTACCGATGTTCTGCTAGAAGTCCGATAACCGCTATAACACCGATATTGACTGCATAGTATAAGTGCTTTCATTTCGGAACTTAAAAATCTTACATCTAATCTGGCAAAATGGACAGGCAGGGTTGGGTCAGGTAAGGGATAATCGGTTCGGGTCTTAAAAAAGTATCAATCTGATCCGGGTCAAAACCAAAATGGAAGTATGAAAATTAAGAATTTGAAGCTCCAAAAACTCTTAAAAAATCTGTTGTATTAGTAATTGCAGTGTGAAATGAATTAAAACAAAAACTTTAAAATCAGTAACATTTCATAAACTCATAATCTGTATATATTAACTCAAATGATTACAACTATCACCAAACCAATACCACGCAGCATCATAGGTTCCTCAGAAATGTAAAAAAAAGCAACTTATTATACCTAGTCAAATTGTACAAGTAATTCTCCACATTGCAACTACACATGCAAATACTTACTGTAAAATTAAGAAATTAGGGTTTAGAGCTACTTTTAGGGGTTTTAGATTACCTGTGAAATTAGGGTCGATTTTGAAATGGGTATGCACCGGCAACGAGCAGAGATTCGCCGATCAATTACACAGTCATCTTCTTCGACGGAGAGAGAATTTGAAAGCAGAGGATGAAATCAAATCAATAGGAAGCAAGTGTTCCAAATTAGAAATGGGCCTGTTCAGCATTTTATCTTAATGGGCTGGCCCAACTTTCTTCACTAAGTTGCTTGGTATCAATAGGCCAATAGCAACTTCTCACGTCTTGATTAGTACAAACTACTTGTGTAAAAAAAACCGGTTTGACACCAGTTCATGGCAGACCGACTTAAACCGTCGGTTTTGGTATCGGTTTCTCCTTTGAACACCCAAACCGGTTTTAAAATCGAACCGGTTTGAGAAAAACCGGTTAAAACGGTTCTAAACCGAATCGAACTGGCATGGACCAGGTCGGCCTCTCTTGCTACTAAACCGGTTTATAAACCGAACTGGTTTGGGTCAAACCGGTTTTGACAAAGCTTTGACCAAACCGGTTCGGATTGGGAAAAAACCGGTTATGTACACCTCTAGTACAAACTCGTATCAATAAACACATTTTACATATTAACAACTACGAGTGTGCATGGTTCGGTTTGATTTGATTACTAGCCTCAACCGACTTAACCAATCGATTTTGTTGTTAGCTATTTGGTTTTCGACATGGTTCCCATAATCAAACTTGGTCTAATATTTTTACTCATAAATACATGAAATAAAGAAGATATAAATACGTCTAATGAAGATATAAATACATGAAATTAAGGTATAAAAACATGAAATTGTTATATAAGATGTGAAATACATGGTACAGAGGGCATAAAAATTGATACAAAACTCTCTATTTTTCCCTACAACTTAGGCTATCTTTAGTGGGGCGATTTGGGACGATTTTTTTTTCTGAACACCGATCCCTGAGCTACAAAGGGGCAATTTGTCTCCCTTCATCCGTTTTCTTTTATTACTATTATATTCAAATGTGTGTTATATAACATTTCAAGATATTAACTATCTTCTTATGCGATCTAAAAATGGTTATAAAAATTAAATAATTATGAAAGTATGATAGACTACATTAATAATTTTATATGGCTATTTTTAAAAATCTATATATTCTAATAAAGTAAAATTATTGTAGACACCTATGAATTTGTGGTTAATCCTCACAATTTTTTCCCTCCAAAACTAATATATGTCATAAATCAATAATTATTCACTTTACCTTTACACTCCATTTATATTATATCTATAACATGATTAATTTATTCACTTTTCTTTAAACTCTATTTATATTATATCGATACACTTTAATAAAAATAAATAGTTACACATTATAATACTATACATTGTTAGCATATATTTCACAATATACTTGACGAAATCCAGAAATCAATAAAAAGCGTGTTTGTTTTATATTGAGAAGAACATAATCTTAAAAGTTATTATTAACATATTATACTATCTATATTGTTAGATTGCAAATAATAATAAAAAACTCTAATATGCATTCAATTTACGAAGTAATTTTTTAATCATTAAATTATATATATATATATATACTTAAAAGTTGATCCATTATTAAAAATAAATCCATTTATCTATTGGGTTTTTTGTACATTGTCATATAAATTTATGAATTATAAATATACGATTTAAATTTATAAATTATTTTTTCTGTTAATTTAGGAAACTATACCTATATGTGTTAAATTGAAATGTGTCACACCCTCAAAATCCACTAACGGAGTTTTACCGTCAGAGGGTGTGAACTAACAGGATCGGATTCATTAGTTATAATCAAACCATAAAAACGTTTACGAGTAATTAAATGCGGAAGCGTAAAAACCAAAAGACGAAAGTTGCGTCACGCAGGACGTCTTAAAAACCAAAATAATAATAGTTAAAAACATGTTTGCATATCAGAATGTTCAAAAACCATGCATAATCCTATACCGCGCGCCCGCCTCGGCTACCTGAGAATAACATACTAAAAGTGTCAACACGAGGTTGGTGAGTTCATAAGTTTATATAAAATAAAGCGTTTAGCGTTTTGCGTTCAGCGTTTCGCGTTCAGCGTTTCGCGTTCAACGTTTTGCGTTCAGCGTTTTGCGTTACCAGATAGTGTTAAATCAATTATATATCTATAGGTAGCTAGCATATAAAGCAAGTATTACTAAGTGTTCGACACCGAAGCTGACTGTTTATCATTTGC
Source organism: Bidens hawaiensis (assembly GCF_021521415.1). Taxonomy (NCBI): domain Eukaryota; kingdom Viridiplantae; phylum Streptophyta; class Magnoliopsida; order Asterales; family Asteraceae; genus Bidens; species Bidens hawaiensis. The sequence continues at coordinate 172,549 of NW_027495171.1, read as the reverse complement.
CTTGCCACCAGGTCTATCCCGACCATGGTATGTGTTTAGCCAAGATTACACCCACTCGACCTCCAGTCGAGTTTAGCGTTGGGTGGGGTTTGTCAAACCCAGTAGTACTACTCAACAATGACTCGCTATTATCCAATATTAAACGGTTCGATGTGAATGAAGGACTTTAGTTATTGCGTTTGCCACTTAGTCTTTACAAGTGATATATAATATATATTAACAAAATCTTAAATGCGTTTTCGGAGTATGTTATCTCCCCAAGTGAAAAGCGTTTGAAAACAGTTTAAAAAGGGGTAAGTGAACTCACTGTTTGCGAAGATTTCCCAAAAATAAATCACCAAGTGATGCGCGTCACAGAAAACTCTCTCTAGCGTTCTAAAACAACAAAGAGATTTTCTAAGTGTCGGAACTATTATCGAGTCTCTAGACTCGGCACATAATACCTATGAACACAATGTGTTTCGTGTCTCGTTTGTGAATCGTGTGTGACTTAACAAGTACAATTGTGATACGATACGTGTGTGAGCAATTATTTACGTGTCATGTATTAATAATGTACATCACTAGCAATTACTCCCCGTAAGGGCAATTTGGTCAAAACACCACAATTATTTAGCAAGTATTCCCCGCAGGGGCAATTTGGTCAAAACATAACAATTAACTAGCAATTATCATGTTTCATGCATTTTCACAAAATTCAGCAGCTAGTTTCACCGAGACAGAAATTCTACTTGAAAGATTGTACTATTCCACCGATCATAGCATCTCAATTAATTTACCAAAAATCGTCACAAAAGAATGTATGTCTTAGGTTTCCAGAACATATTTTATTATATTTTTATTCTACATAGATTTCTCATAATGATCAAAACACTACAGCAAGCTCATAACAGTCAAATTCATGCGCAACAGAATGTTATTTGCAATTCCCGTTAAATGAAAAATCCAACAAATGCAAGACCACTTGGGTTAGGTTCCTAACTCAATAAGTCAACTTCCAGAAGTGGAACCAACTCAATTGGTCTCGTAGTTCATGAGATATAACATTTACAAAACAACCTAACAGCAGGTCTAACAACTCAGCTTTGCACAACGTTTTTGTAAAATCATAAAGGTTAACTTTTACACGTCCAAAAATTGCAAATTTATATTATTTAGAAACTAGACTCAACCAAGTTTACTGTAGTATCAATAATCTCAACCAATTTTCATATTTACACCCCGATACAGTCAATTGAACATCAACAACACAATCTGTCCAGAAACTGTTTGCAACAAAACTCAACATATTAGCCATTTATAAACCATAATTCCTTCATATAACATCCTAGACACCATAATCACTATCCATGCACATCAATTACACATTACATCCATGGTTAGGGTTTTATTTGAATTCAAAATCAAGAACAAACGATTAACATGCAATAACACCAATACTAGCTATCAATTCAACAATCAATACATCTTTCAATCAAAACAAGACACATGAACACAATCACATATAAAAATCGGACCTAGGGTTTATAATTAACCCATTAAAATCGAAATTAAGCATAGAGGATGCATAGGATAGTCGTTTATACCTTCCTAGCACCTTAATCTTCAATTGAAAAGCTTGAAAATTGATTGTATGTGTGTGTGAATGGCCGATCGCAAGAGGGAAGAAAGGGGGGGGGGGGGCTGCCTTCGACTTAGGTGAGGGAAAGAGGGAGTGTTAGGGTTTGGTGATTATTATTAATAATAATAATATAATACACTTTGGTCCCTTAACTTTCAAATGTTACTTTTCTAGCTTAATTAACTAGTTCTAGCACATTGAGTTAACGTTTATAACAATGTTATCACATAACACATAAGTCTAACACATAATTATCACATAATTATTGTTTTGACGTTTTTCGTTTATTCATCAATTGTTTGCGTCAACTCGTTTGCGTTTCGGTGCAAATCCCGAAAGACTACACATGTAGTAAGTGTCAAGCGTCATTTAAACCCTAGTTTAAATGTAATGAGGTGTGCGTTATAGATTCAGTGATCTTTAAGTTTGAGTTGACGGAGTTGAGTTAACGGAGTTAACCTGAAATTGACGATTGTCACATCATTCCCATGTTAAAGAATTTTCGTCCCGAAAATTTGAGTCAAGTCGTGATGAGTGTCTGAAAAAGTAAGAAAAATTTTCAGTTTGTCATATCATCCCCTAGTAGAAAGAAATTTCGTCCCGAAATTTAATTCATACCTCCGGTGATTTCTGACGGTTTGCTGGGTTTCGCGGTTTCCGGTGTTTGGTCAGCCCTTCAAAAAGGTGAGGATACTTTTTCATAATTTGATCCTCGCGTTCCCACGTGAACTCCAGTCCACGTCTTGAGTTCCAACGAACCTTAACGATTGGAATTTTGCTGTGCTTGAGTGTTTTGGTTTCCCAATCCAAAACTTCGACTGGTTCTTCAATGAAACGTAATTGTTCATCAACTTGCAGTTCATCCAAAGGGACTACTTGGGTTTCATCAGATAGACATTTCTTCAAATTGGATACGTGGAATACATTGTGTACGCCACTGAGTTCCGTTGGTAGGTCCAGTCGGTACGCCACCGGACCAATGCGCTCAGTTATTCGATAAGGGCCAACGTATCGTGGGTTGAGTTTGTTTCGCTTTCCAAAGCGAACCACACCTTTCCAAGGTGAGACTTTGAGTAACACTTGGTCATTCACTTGAAATTCGAGAGGTTTTCGGCGCTTGTCGGCGTAACTTTTTTAGCGATCTCGTGCTGCTGCCATGCGGTTTCGGATTTGAACAATCTTTTCCGAAGTTTCGAGTACTAGTTCTGGACCAGTGATTTGGCTGTCACCCACCTCTGCCCAGCAGAGAGGTGATCGAAACTTCCGTCCGTACAGTGTTTCAAACGGCGCTGCTTTAATACTTGCGTGGTAGCTGTTATTATACTAAAACTCTACCAAAGGTAAGTGAGGTTCCCAACTTTTTCCGAAATCCAACACACATGCACGCAACATGTCCTCTAAGGTCTGAATAGTTCGTTCGCTTTGCCCATCCGTCTGAGGATGGTATGCTGTGCTCATGTCAAGACGGGTGCCTAGTGCGCTCTGTAGCGACTTCCAAAAGTGCGAAGTGAAATGAGAATCTCGATCGGAAATGATTGAGACAGGCACTCCGTGTCTAGACGCTACTTCCTTCATGTAGACGCGAGTCAGTCTTTCCATTTTGTCCGATTCCTTAATCGCTAAAAAGTGTGCCGACTTAGTCAACCGGTCAACGATCACCCAGATGGTATCGCATCCCGTCGGTGTCTTAGGTAAACCCGTGATGAAGTCCATTGAAATGTGTTCCCATTTCCACATTGGAAGTTCCGGTTGCTGTAGTAGGCCAGATGGTTTCTGATATTCTATTTTGACTCTTGCACAAGTCAAGCATTTGCCCACGTAGGTGGCAATGTCGGCTTTCATGTTCGGCCACCAGTAAAGTGCCTTTAAGTCATGGTACATTTTATCTGAGCCAGGGTGGATAGAATATCGGGACTTGTGTGCTTCGTCCATCACCAGAGTTCTCAACTCTCCGTATCGTGGAACCCAAATCCGGTTCTCAAAATATCGGACCCCGTCCGATTTGGTTTCAAGTTGCTTGTTCATGCCCCGCATGAGTTCTGATGGAAGGTTATCATCCTTCAAGGCTTCGAGTTGCGCATCGCGAATCTGATCGGGTAAGTTGGCATGAATCGTGAGTTGCAGTGCTCGCACTTGCCTGGGTTTATCGGTTTCTTTCCTGCTGAGAGCGTCGGCCACCACATTGGCCTTGCCAGGGTTGTACTTGATGGCACAATCATAATCCTTAAGCAGCTCGACCCAACGACGCTGTCGCATGTTCAGCTCCTTCTGATCGTAGATATGTTGGTGACTCTTGTGGTCGGTGTAAATGGTAAACTTGGTACCGTACAAGTAATGCCTCCATATCTAAGGGCAAAAACCACAGCTCCAAGTTCCAAGTCATGGGTCGTGTAGTTTTTCTCGTGAATCCGTAGTTGTCGAGAGGCATAGGCTATAACCTTCTCGAGTTGCATCAGCACACAACCGAGACCTTGTATCGATGCGTCACAATGTACCTCAAAATTCTATGTTCCCTCGGGTAGGGCTAGAATAGGGGCGCTACAGAGTTTGGTTTTCAACAGTTGAAAAGCGGATTCTTGCGCGTCTCCCCAATTGTACTTAGTACCCTTGTGAGTCAAAGCGGTGAGGGGTTGGGCAATCTTTGAAAATCCTTCAATGAAACGCCGGTAGTAGCCGGCCAGTCCTAGGAATTGCCGCACCTCAGTCGGAGTCTTAGGTGCTTCCCAGTTTTTGATGGCCTCTACCTTACCGGGATCGACATGGATACCATTCTCGTTGATCACATGTCCCAAAAAGTGAACCTCGCGAAGCCAAAATTCGCATTTCGAGAGTTTAGCGTACAGTTGTTCCTTCTTCAATAGTTCCAGAATTACCCTTAAGTGTTCTTCATGGTCAGCCTTGTCCTTGGAGTAGACCAGGATATCGTCAATAAACACAATCACAAACTTGTCGAGGTACGCCTTGTATACTTGATTCATGAGATCCATAAATACGGCTGGTGCGTTGGTTAGTCCAAAAAGGCATAACCGAAAACTCGTAGTGACCATACCGTGTTCTGAAAGCCGTCTTTGAAATATCTTCTTCGCGCACTCTTAGTTGATGGTAACCAGATCGCAGATCGATCTTCGAGTAATAACTCGATCCTTGGAGCTGGTCAAACAGATCATCAATTCGGGGTAAAGGATAACGGTTCTTGACCGTCACCTTGTTCAACTCCCGGTAGTCGATACACATGCGGAAAATCCCGTCCTTCTTTCGGACAAATAAGACAGGGGCTCCCCATGGCGATGAGCTAGGTCGGATAAAACCCTTATCCAACAAATCTTGCAACTGGGTGGAAAACTCCTGAAGCTCTGCCGGTGCGAGCCGATACGGGGCTCGTGCTATGGGTGCTGCACCGGGTGTCAACTCGATTTGGAATTCGACTTGTCGAATAGGAGGGAGTCCGGGAAATTCCTCCGGGAAAACTTCCTGAAAATCTCGCACAATCGGTATCTCTTCAATTCACTTCTCCTCCGCGGGTTTCTCAACAATCTGTGCCAAAATTGCCGGATGACCCTTTCTTAGATACTTATGAGCCTTCATGAGGGTGATGACGCTGGTGGTCATGCCGCTTCTCTCACCTCGGATCGAAATGATCTCGCCGGAAGGGGTAGTAATGTGGACTATCTTGTCATGACATATAATCTCTGCTCGGTTCTCGGATAACCAGTCCATGCCAACAACGACATCGAAACTACCAAGCGTAAAAGGTATGAGGTCGATATCGAAAATATGACCTGACAGTTTTAACTTACATCCCGCAAGTACATGAGTCGTTACTATAGTCTTACCGTCAGCTAATTCAACAGGAAACTTAGCATCTAACGGGGTTGGAGTTAGGTCTAAGAGTTGACTAAAGGCTTTCGACACAAAACTCCTATCAGTTCCAGTGTCAAACAATACAGAAGCAAAACAATCGTTCACAGGGAACTTACCAGTCACCACGTACGGATCATTGCGGGCTTGACCCGACCCAATAACAAAAGCTCTTCCTTTACCATTGTTTCCACCACCACTGCCACTTCCATTACCTCCATTGTTGTCGTTTTGTTTCAGCTTAGGGCAGTCTTTCTTATAATGGCCCTCTTGACCACACTCAAAACATCCCTTAGTCGTCATAGGTGGTTTAGGAGCACCCTTTGCCGCAAGGTCTTCTCTACATTCCTTTGCCTGGTGACCCATCTTTCCGCATCTCTGACACTTGACACGGTCACACGGCCCAGCATGATGATAGTTGCACCTGTTGCACTTCGGATATTTCCCAGCATAGCCGCTCGAACCCTGCCCGCTACCGTTGTTATTGTTGTTGTGACCCTGATTGTTGAAGCTCTGGGTGAATTCGGGCTTACGGTAGTGTTGTTGCTGTGGGGGGTTCGAGGATGAGGATCTGGTGTTGTCAAACTTTCTCTTTCCATTGCTCGGGTTGTTGTTGCTGTTGTCAGTAATCGGGTTGTCACGGGCTTTAGTGGTTGAGCCCCTAGGTGGTAGCGCACCTTGGGTCACTGCTTGATCCGTCAGTTTGTGAGCTAACCGGATCGCTTGTTGAATCGTGGCTGGTCTGGAAGATGTCACCATGCCCTGAATTTGCGGTGCTAACCCATCAATATACATTTCAATCCTCTTACTCGGCGGGTCTACCATCCGTGGACACATCACAGCTAACTCGTGAGAACGGGTAGTGTAGGCTTCGATTTCTGAACCCACCATCTTCAATGACCAAAACTCTGACTCCAACTTTGCAATCTCCTCTCTCGGACAGTACTCTTCTCGCATCATGTTTTCGAACTCCTCCCAGTTCATAGCGTTAGCCAGTTCCAATCCAAGGATCTGCACGTTTGAATTCCACCAAGTGAGGGCAGAATCTTCAAGTGTTCCAGCAGCAAATTTGACCCTACTGGCAGGGGGACAATTACACATCTCAAACGCCGATTCGGCCTTCTCAGCCCAACGCAGGAAGCCTATAGCTCCCTCAGTACCCTTAAACGTACTGGGCTTGCAGTCAAGGTAAATCTTGAAGGTACACGTTCCAATTGGACCTGCAGCTTGGTTCTGAGCATGTGCTGCTAGAGCGGCCGCCGCGTGGTTGTTCAGCAGAGTTTGGAGTTCTGCTGCAGTCAAGTTGATGTTACCACGTCCGTGTGCAGCGTTTCTTCCTGCCATCTCCTTGTCCGAGTACTTTCCAACTGCTCCAAGCACACTCAACTCCTCTGTCGGTCGCCTAGGGTTCGCTTACCGATCTTTGCAACCTTGCATGTGTATAAGATTTTATGAAAGTAGTCTAGTCCATCGGTAGCATCTTCACTAGCCTCTTGCATTTCCTTCATGGCCGCTATCATGCGGGCAATTTCCTCCTTAGTCTCGGTTCCATCTTTTAACAGTCCGGAAACGTTCGCTCTCGTATAGCGCATGTAACCAACATCACGCTCTAAGCAAGAAACAACAGCTGCGAGAACTCGCTCCACAGGTTCGGTCATGGGTGGTAGGGTGTTGGGGTAAGCAGGATGGTTCGGGTGAGGTAGCGGGGGAACTTTTTCGCGATAAACCATACGCCTAATCATATTAGGGTAACAATCCCAGCTAACTTCGTTTTCGTACATGCCTCCGGATAAGCGATACCTCTTCGGCGCAGTAGCTTCGAGTTCCGGGACTACACGGGGTGGCGATGAGGTAGGTAACTGCGGTTCCTTCCCATGCGCATGAGTCATCTGATCGGATGATGATGATGATGGCGTCGACATCCTTACAGGTAGGCCGTGTATGCGCGCGTATGAGTGAAAAGGGATAAAGAGATAAGATAACAAAGACTACACAAATCTATGCAGTGCGTATCATTATAACTAATGGGTCGTCGCGGTTATAGTGTAGTATGCATGCAGCTTCTAGTTCGCTATAACCAATGGCTCTGATCCCAATCTGTCACACCCTCAAAATCCACTAACGGAGTTTTACCGTCAGAGGGTGTGAACTAACTGGATCGGATTCATTAGTTATAATCAAACCATAAAAACGTTTACGAGTAATTAAATGTGGAAGCGTAAAAACCAAAAGACGAAAGTTGCGTCACGCAGGACGTCTTAAAAACCCAAATAATAATAGTTAAAAACATGTTTGCATATCAGAATGTTCAAAAACCATGCATGATCCTATACCGTGCGCCCGCCTCGGCTACCTGAGAATAACATACTAAAAGTGTCAACACGAGGTTGGTGAGTTCACAAGTTTATATAAAATAAAGCGTTTAGCGTTTTGCGTTCAGCGTTTCGCGTTCAGCGTTTTGCGTTACCAGATAGTGTTAAATCAATTATATATCTATAGGTAGCTAGCCTATAAAGCAAGTATTACTAAGTGTTCGACACCGAAGCTGACTGTTTATCATTTGCCTTGCCACCAGTTCTATCCCGACCATGGTATGTGTTTAGCCAAGATTACACCCACTCGAACTCCAGTCGAGTTTAGCGTTGGGTGGGGTTTGTCAAACCCAGTAGTACTACTCAACAATGACTCGCTATTATCCAATATTAAACGGTTCGATGTGAATGAAGGACTTTAGTTATTGCGTTTGCCACTTAGTCTTTACAAGTGATATATAATATATATTAACAAAATCTTAAATGCGTCTTCGGAGTATGTTATCTCCCCAAGTGAAAAGCGTTTGAAAACAGTTTAAAAAGGGGTAAGTGAACTCATTGTTTGCGAAGATTTCCCAAAAATAAATCACCAAGTGATGCGCGTCACAGAAAACTCTCTCTAGCGTTCTAAAACAACAAAGAGATTTTCTAAGTGTCGGAACTATTATCGAGTCTCTAGACTCGGCACATAATACCTATGAACACAATGTGTTTCGTGTCTCGTTTGTGAATCGTGTGTGACTTAACAAGTACAATTGTGATACGATACGTGTGTGAGCAATTATTTACGTGTCATGTATTAATAATGTACATCACTAGCAATTACTCCCCGTAAGGGCAATTTGGTCAAAACACCACAATTATTTAGCAAGTATTCCCCGCAGGGGCAATTTGGTCAAAACATAACAATTAACTAGCAATTATCATGTTTCATGCATTTTCACAAAATTCAGCAGCTAGTTTCACCGAGACAGAAATTCTACTTGAAAGATTGTACTATTCCACCAATCATAGCATCTCAATTAATTTACCAAAAATCGTCACAAAAGAATGTATGTCTTAGGTTTCCAGAACATATTTTATTATATTTTTATTCTACATAGATTTCTCATAATGATCAAAACACTACAGAAAGCTCATAACAGTCAAATTCATGCGCAACAGAATGTTATTTGCAATTCCCGTTAAATGAAAAATCCAACAAATGCAAGACCACTTGGGTTAGGTTCCTAACTCAATAAGTCAACTTCCAGAAGTGGAACCAACCCAATTGGTCTCGTAGTTCATGAGATATAACATTTACAAAACAACCTAACAGCAGGTCTAACAACTCAGCTTTGCACAACGTTTTTGTAAAATCATAAAGGTTAACTTTTACACGTCCAAAAATTGCAAATTTATATTCTTTAGAAACTAGACTCAACCTAGTTTACTGTAGTATCAATAATCTCAACCAATTTTCACATTTACACCCTGATACAGTCAATTGAACATCAACAACACAATCTGTCCAGAAACTGTTTGCAACAAAACTCAACATATTAGCCATTTATAAACCATAATTCCTTCATATAACATCCTAGACACCATAATCACTATCCATGCACATCAATTACACATTACATCCATGGTTAGGGTTTTATTTGAATTCAAAATCAAGAACAAACGATTAACATGCAATAACACCAATACTAGCTATCAATTCAACAATCAATACATCTTTCAATCAAAACAAGACACATGAACATAATCACATATAAAAATCGGACCTAGGGTTTATAATTAACCCATTAAAATCGAAATTAAGCATAGAGGATGCATAGGATAGTCGTTTATACCTTCCTAGCACCTTAATCTTCAATTGAAAAGCTTGAAAATTGATTGTATGTGTGTGTGAATATCCGATCGCAAGAGGGAAGAAAGGGGGGGGGGGGCTGCCTTCGACTTAGGTGAGGGAAAGAGGGAGTGTTAGGGTTTGGTGATTATTATTAATAATAATAATATAATACACTTTGGTCCCTTAACTTTCAAATGTTACTTTTCTAGCTTAATTAACTAGTTCTAGCACATTGAGTTAACGTTTATAACAATGTTATCACATAACACATAAGTCTAACACATAATTATCACATAATTATTGTTTTGACGTTTTTCGTTTATTCATCAATTGTTTGCGTCAACTCGTTTGCGTTTCGGTGCAAATCCCGAAAGACTACACATGTAGTAAGTGTCAAGCGTCATTTAAACCCTAGTTTAAATGTAATGAGGTGTGCGTTATAGATTCAGTGATCTTTAAGTTTGAGTTGACGGAGTTGAGTTAACGGAGTTAACGGAGTTAACCTGAAATTGACGATTGTCACAAAATGATAGTATATACTAATCATTTTCAAATATAATAAAGTTTATCATATTTAGTTTCTTGAGTTTTTTTTATCAAGAATTGTTTCGGGTTTTTTGTGGAACTTAAATTTGATTGTTACGAGTTAAAAGTTGGTATAAATCGTTTGGTACAAATTAACTAAATTTGGCTCAAATTTGTTACGGGTAAAAAATGAGTAATTTGAATAATTTTACAAATTTGAGAATGTAAATAGATTTATCGTCAAACTTGTTACGGGTTCAAATGGTTGACTTGAAAATATAAAACAAATAAAAGTTAGAATTTTAAATGTGACTGAGTTTTGAATTTATTTTTAAGAAATTTTTGGAAATAGTTAAAAGATTCGAGATTTTGCACATTGAGTATTTTCCCATGACTATTAAAATTTAAGAAAAAATGACAAACATTTCCGACATGCCACCTTTAGTCTATCAATGCTTCTATCTTTTATCAAATTATAAACATTTGTGTCAGCATTGACTTTTCCTTGAATAGTGATCAAAATGTTGCATGTGAAGCATGTCAAACAAAATTATGCTCAAGTGAAGCAAAACATTCATAAAATTGAACGGGTTAACTTGATATTTTTCTATCAATTAGCAAAGTTGAGAAAGCCCTTAAACTTATCAAAATATTTTTCATGGTATAGCTCAAAACTATTATTATATGAGAAGTATTATTCAAAATTGGTTAATAACCAAATTTCTTTTAATTATACCTATATGATAATAAGAATAAATTTTCAATAGATGAGTGTTCTTGAGTATGGTTTTGCACGTGCATTATTTTTTTTATTAAGTTTATTATTTTTTTTGGAAAAAATCATTTTGTGATATAAAAAAATCAATTTATGTATAATGATACAAGCATATATGTAATACATTTTTCTATATACATTATATATTTCTTTATTTGTAACTTATTTATTTACATTATCTCGTGTGTTACACAGGCTCTAAAACTAGTTAAATTATATACAACTAGCTTTTAGCCCACGTGTTACGCGTGTTATTTTTAGTTTTTTTTATTAGTTGTTTTTTTAATTATTGTTTATGTATATTTTTCATGTAGGATGTATTTACGTATTAAACTTAAAGGTTACATGAACTTATAAAATATGTTATATTTAGTAGTTGCAGTTAAAGTATAGTTTGTTTTGTTTTTTGTTTGTATCTCAAATGGGTCTCATTAGTCTAGTATTAACGTGGCCTAACATTTTGTTAGTTAAGATGCAAAATTTCGTCTAAATATACATGAATGCATAAAGAAACTTATATGGTTTATGTTATTTTCGTTTGTATTGAGTTGTTACGATTCGTTTGTGATGTAGAACATATATGTTGTTTAATGGATGACTAAAAATGGGCTCTCATGTGTCTGTCAATTAATGTAGTCCAACATTTTGTTTTTTGTTGTTTATATTTTGTGCTTGATAATGAATTGAGCTTTAATAAATTAATGTATTTGAATTTCTATAGGCTAATTTTAGTTCCACGTCTATCTGAAATGGGTACGTCATGTGTTATCATTTCATTTTTGGGTGAATTATTAAATTATTATATTTTTTCTAGTATGATGTTTAGTTTGCGATTTTCTTATTATTTTGTATGTATTTGTTTTACTTATAGATTTTGTAGTTTAGTTATTGTTGTGTATTAAAAGAACATTTAATTTGTTAATTAGTTTTTATTCTTATCAAATATAATAGAAGTTATATTAGTTTATGAATTATATTAACGAAAATTTTATGATCATATGTAAAAACTAAGTTTTTAAAAATTTATTTTTTATTAATAATGTATACATTTTTAATATTTTATACATAAATTTTTGTATTATGAAGTTTTGTAGATTTATTTCTATTTTATATTTTAAAATGGGTAATAATTGAAAGCCCCCATTTGAAAGTGACGCTATAATGATAATAAACCCTCTTGAGAAACTCTTTTCTCGCCTTCTTTATCATATCCTTCGTTTCATCTAAAAATTAGAAACCCTAAGTTAATATTCCCCTTAATTAGGACGAACTTTGTTGTTAAATGAAAGTTTTGTAGGTTGTTGAAGGGATTTGTGTTTGTTCTTAGTTTATTTAATCAAACATTGTGTCATTAACAATTTACAACCACTTTTAAAATAATATATTGGTTTTAAATAATATCAACTATCATCTTTTGGCCACTGTCGATCATAACTAACGAAATAACTAATGACAGTCCCTCCTTTTATCATTTTTTTTCTACCAATGAACCCTGACTAATGAAATCATAACGTCCTTAGTTTTCATGATGTGACATTCTTATTTGACATATATGTGGCATGCTTATGTGACATATTGCACTGTCACCACCACCATGGCAGTCACCACCACCTTGATCGCCGCCACCACCAGTTTCCTAAATATATTAATATATTTTATATATGTTTTATTGGGTGAATTTTGACTTTTGAAGTCAAGCCAACAAGTTTAAAAAGAAGATAAACTATTAATATGAATCTTGTCACTTAACTTCTAGAGTTCACATGGCACTTCAATGAAGCAAATGATAATACAAACTTTAACCTTGATGGCTCATCCTGCCAAATATGAAGTTGATATTATTACTCATTCATAAACAATCCATTACAAAGCATGATTACAAAGAAATTGTGTATACATGTTGTATCTTCTTTATCAGAAGAATTATATTTTGAGGATACAATGAAGCTAAAATAGCATTCATCTTCTGTCAAGGTATTCATAAAATTATGTCAATGTTAGGTCGGACTGCGCAGACCCCTTATTAGCATGATTACAAAAACACAATGCAATAAATTTCAGACGACTTTTAACCCGTGTGACCCATATGACCATTTTAGGACTTATGTTTTATTCTTTCTTCTAGTATTATTAATTAGAGCTTGTAAATGTAGAAAGTTTTCTAAAAGTGTTTAGATTTTAAATGAACGAACATGAATGCACACGGACATGCCCTTATTTTTTATGAACGAACATGAACAAAGTAATGATAAGGTACCTTATGTAACAACTCGGGTTTTCGAATTTATATTTTTATTAAATACCCGACTAGGTTCGATATTTGGGTTATTTTATTTTGTTTATCGAGTTTAATTTTTTTAATTAATAATATATTTATTTTTAATTTTTTTATTAAATTGTTTATAATTACATCTTTCTTGTTTTGGAATTTTTAACCCAAAATATTAACTTTTATCCACTTTTGTACCCATCCTCAAAAACCAGGGACTTAAACTGTAAATACCTTTATAACCCATATTAGATAATCTGGATAACCAACCCTTTAACCCGACCCATATTCAATTACTTATACCCGATGGCTTAATTGATTATCTTGGACCACAAAATTTGCATTAAACTTGTTAATGGATCTCGTAAATATTTTGTTTATGTTATTCTCTGCCTAACCGAAAATATTAGTATGTTAATTAGATCAGTTTTGATTCGTTTTTTTCTTTAGTAACCAAACCGACACTTGTTAAATCTTGTTGTACACGAAAACGTTGTTAATAATTCAATTAAATGCAAAGATACAATCATCTAACCCTAGCCGGCATAACCCCTCTATTTAATTGAGTTATCATAGTCGTTTACTGGTCCGTTCATCACTTTCTTTAACCGCCAACGTCTCGATCAATTACACCTCTGTGCGACATGATACGAGGTAATTATTTAGTGTATTACGAATGCAAAGCTGTAATGATCATAAGCCCTATCCTTAATCAAACCAACATCAATCAGATTAACCGATTGATGTTGTTAGGGTTTATAACTGATTATGTTCATCTTTCTGTTAGTTTATATTTAATGTTTTGTATGTTTTTAACAAAGATTAGGTCATTCCAGTTGGTTTGTCTTAAGGCTAGGGTGTGGCAGGTCGCGGCCTGCCACCCCATTTTGGTTAGTTTTAGAGTTAATTCATTTTAAGCTATTTTTAAGAATAATTAATATAATAATGATTAAATAAAATGATTTTATTTAAAAAACTAAAGAACTCGTGCCTTCTCGCACATTTTTGTCCGTGTATATACGTATATGTAGACATATATGTATATATACGTATATATATAATACCACGAAAACTAATATTTATGATTTAATATATACATCAAGTAAACATTATACAAATGTGTTTATATAATTTAACAAACTAATAATATTTTTAAAAGATGTATTTCACTTATATAATAAAATATTATAATATATTTATGATATATTTTTAGGATTTTATGAACTAATAATATAATAATAACTTAATAAATATTATAACAATTATCGAACTCTCATATCCGATCTAGTTCATTAACTTAGCATATCCATATTCTATCTTCCTTTAAAGGCTTTATCGTCAACGCGTGATTTCCGCAGATCGTCATGCTTATTGGTATCTATTCCCTTTTGTTAGTCTATTGAGGTGAGTACCACATCCCCCCTTTTAAAACTCATTTTATATTGTTTTAAGGACATATGCGTTTAATAATTATTTCCTTATTATATATACTCAAACTGCAACTACTGTCACTTGTGTTTAACGATTTGTACCTTACTTGTTATTTGCTTACTTGCTTTACGTGAATCGCATTCGGAAAGGTCCAGCATAATCTCAGAATAGTATGATCATACGACAGTCATAATAGCTTTGTGCTTTTCGACAACTAATTTATTTACTCATTGGTTGAAATGCTTAACTCATTTGACTTTGTTGCGCATTTATTATCTATTATATTTATACACCAAAACTGGTGTGTTGCTCACTTAACCTTGTGTTGACAAAAGTACTTTATTTTTAACACATATGCAAGTTATCGTGTGATGTGAAGTTACGTCAGGATTGGAAAAAGAACTTAAGATTCAAGATAGAGAAAGACTTTTGATTTATGATATATATTTGTTTGGTGAATTATGTGATTTTGGATATTGTAGCGAGTATTTGATTTTATATGAATTTAATTTAATAGATATTGAAATTTCCAATATTGCATAATAGTATCTTAAGAGCTGTGGGCAATCAGCTCACATCCCTACATTTCTGCCGTAGGTTGGAGTGTGACACATTGGAATACCAAGGATTCCATAATGCCAATGGCCTAGTGTTTCCCATTTTCTGAAAGACGAAGCTAAATATTTTGGTCTAAATATAAACAAAATATGTACCCTCCATTATGACCTAATCTCAATCAAATATGCTTCTTGTTAACAATGGACCGTTTATGATTTATGACCCGCATCAATTGAGAAAGAAACCAACACCTTAAACTTTAATTTTCTGAACTTGTTGTGTTGATGCACGAAGATATTTATTCCAGAATTGACCTTGTTTTCAACAAGCTTAATATCTGATGATAAAATATCAGTAAGTTACTACTCGCTACCCAAAACAACATCAACAATGTTCTTGAAATAATATTTTTTTAATCATGTCAAATGCTTCAACATTTGAGATTATTTTGCAATAGAAAGTTGATATTACCTACAAGTGATTATTTTATTTTTAGTTTTTTAATAAATAGATTATGGTAGTGATCATATTATTGTTGTAATAAAAATAACTATTAAAGGTAAAACAAAGTTGAATACCTTTTCTTTTTACCTAATTATAGAGACTTCATTCTCGTTTCATAAAACATGTATTGTCTCTCAAAAATGTATTCTTTGCTCATTTTTGACGAACTTCGTCGAAGATAAAACACACATTTGACACTACAATTATTAAAATATTAATGTAAAAAAAGTTTTAAACTACATATTACCAACAAACAAAGGCACACACATACTTAAGAGCATATCATATAAACATATTACATATAGAGTAGAAACAACTGACATTGAGTGTAGTACCAAGACACTCTCATAAGATTGCTACTTCAAAGAAATAGCACGCAACTCAAGTTGCAAGAACAATTCTTCGTTTGTAATATGCGAAATTATATTATTTCTTTATTTATGTGCAAAACTGTAGATAACACATTCGTTCAATTTAGATACTTAAACTTATAAATAAGTAAAACATGTAGTAATATTGAGTTGAAAGTGAAGTTTCAAACACCAACAATATCGTTATCTAAAAAATATATTACTAAACAAAACCATATAAATCCAAAAGTCAAACAAATAGATGTGAAAAAAAAAACAAAAACATGCAAATTAAATAAGCGTCTAAATTAAAGTGAGTTCTGATCTACAAATAAATCATGAGATAAAAAAATTTACAAATCCTTAAAATAAGTTATATCCAATCTGCATAAAAGAAATTATTTGACCATGAAACCCAAAGTTTACTGAATCCCCATTGAAGTACTTAAGTAAATTAAAACCAATCAGCATGAAATTAAAATTTAAAAATAACCGTTTGATCATAAGTCAAACTCACAGAATACCCTACTGAGGTGTTTAGCCCAAAACATTAAAGCTACCATATTCAATAATCTGATACTTTAACTTTGAAAGTAAACAAAACCTAATTCACTTCAGCTTGAAGCCTCTGATTAAAATTAAACATAAATTTGTAGATCACAATTTTGGAGTTTTTCAGTAAAGCATCTAACATAAAATCAAGACGAATTTGGATGTGGTCAAACCTATAGAAACAAAGATTAATAGTTGTAAAACATAGTACTTGTAGCAATCAGATCTTTTAGCATCGATTAATAGCAGCGATGGCTTTCTTCTAGATCAATTAAAGTTCCTTTGTAACAAAACGCTCTAGTCATAAACAAAATAATAATAATAATAATAATAATAATAATAATAATAAATATACATGATTTAGAAGGGTGTAAAGTTCCAGCAACTTATCCAGTCATGATTTTGTTATCGGATCATAAATCTCAAATGATCTTCAATAAATAACAAAGGTACAACGAAAAATAACAATAATCAGAACACTAACGGAAATAACCTTTTGAAATTGAATACAATAATAATAATATATATCATAAAACCTTAAAAAAATTAATGAAAAAAACCTAATTAATAAAAAACCATGAATCTTAAATAGTTAACAAATGCCGATCTTAAATATATAACAAAAGCCAATCAATTTTAGGTATACATATAGATTAGGGGCAATGATACAACTTACTTATTGAATTCGATTTGAAATTAGCATAATAAGAAAAAGACGTCTACAAAATAAAGGATTCCAAATTAGTGCGTAATTAGTGTGTTGTTGAAACGATGAAATCGCACCATGCAATCGTTGATTGAAATGTAAGGTTTTGCAATTGTGAGGATAGAGAAAGACTTTCAATCTGCCATGACTTTCACTTAGTCTTCTCCCTGCTTCAATCAACACCAACGATAAGGTGGGTGTGAGCAAGGTCTCGTAGGCAGAGGAAAGAGGAAAATGTTAAGATGAGTTGTTATGACCTGTGGGCCATCCGAGTTTCATTAGAATCCCCGTACCCGTCAAAGCGGTTCAAACGCATAAAAAGACTCCATTTACAAATGAAGCAATCTGGTAGCTTGAAAGGGGGTAGGGAGTGACCAGAGCGCGACACGTAGAATATTAAAGGTTTCGTTCATATTACGGGGTTATTTTATATTACTTGTTTCTAATATATATATATATATATATATATATATATATATATAGAGAGAGAGAGAGAGAGAGAGAGAGAGAGAGAAGATGCAATATAATAATTGCTTAACGTACAAGAATACAAGAATACATATTTTTCATGAAACTGATCAATGAAATCACATCACAAGATCTAGAAATCGTCAATATATCCAATTAGTCATTGGTTCACTGAAATAAACAGTTTTGGATCGTGAATCGATCAATTTTTTTACTTTTCTTCACGAAAATCGTTTTTGAGCGTTTTAGTTTTTGGCTGAGCGTTTTAGTACTTTTGCCTTTGAGCGTCTCGCGTACCTATCGTACGTTAATGCATTATTGTACAGTATCTCGACCATACACACACACACACATATATATATATATATATATATATATATATATATATATGATTTTAATTTTATGTATTGTAAGAAAGTTAATAAGTATATACTTAAGATTTGATGATGAAAATTGTTTCACAAATAAATTAGATGTTATAACCCGGTTTAAAAGTTATATGAGTTTGGTAAAACCCATTACCCGCTTATTTCTTTTTTAATTTAAAACTGTTTATTAATTATAAATAATACCTTTTTTTTAAAAAAAAATTTAAATATTAATTTTTAGTATATCCCTATTTTATAGAATTTTCATATCAAATATTTGGTGAGATTAATTTTTTATTTATGAGATGTTATTATCCGTTTAAGGACTGTATGGGTTTGGTAAGACCCATACCCATAAATTCGGGTCAAATGCATGGAAAGCCTCCATTTAAAAATCAAGCAATCTGATGGCTTCCATAAAAGAGGGGATCGACCACATCGTGACACGTATGATTTAGATACATCACTATATAAAAATTACTTTTACCAAAATATTAAATTGGAAAATATACATTATTATTTTTCTACATATTAATAGCTATCGTTTAGGATTATTCATATACATTATTTCACCAAATAACTCTACTTATATTCTTAACTCGTGTATGATTCTTTACGTTCATATGCCGTGTCTTTGTGAATATTAGAATATATGTCCAACAATAGTCAATTTACACGATATTCAAGATATATTAACATATTAGCTTTTAACCCCCCGTATTACGGGGTTGTTTACGTTATTCGTTCTAATATTTATATATAATTTTGGATTTTTTTAATTTTATTTATTATAAAGAAATTAATAATGTAATTAAGATTTAATGATGAAAGGGTTTCATAAATAAATGAGCTGTTATAACTTTTCTAAAAGCTATCTGGTTTTGGTGAGACCCATGAAGGGCTTATTTTATTTACTATAAAATTGTTTCTTTATTATAAATATATATATATATATATATATATATATATTTTAAAATAGGATATTAATTTTTAGTATATCCTTATTTTATAGGGATATTTTCATATCAAATATTTGATGAAATTAATTTTTAAGTTAGTGAGATGTGATAACCGTTTAAGGTTATATGGGTTTGGTGAGACCCATACCCTTGAATCAAGTCAAATGCATGAGAAATCTTCATTTGCAAATAAAGGAATCTGGTGGCTTGAGAAAAAGTAGGGAATAATCAGAGAGCTTTTAAAGGTTTTGTTTATATATATTACTAGGTTTTATCCATCTTATTACGGGGGTTGTTTTACATTTCTCGTTTATAATTTTTATATATTTTTTTGGATTTTAATTTTATTTATTGTAAGGAAGTTGATAATATATACTTAGGGTTTGAAGATGAAAGACTTTCACAAATAAATGAGATTTTATAACCCGTTAAAAAACTATCTGTGTTTGATGGGACCCATGACCCGCTTATTTTTTTACTATAATTTTTTTATAATTATAAAATACTTTTTTTTAAATCGGATATTAATTTTTAGTATACCCTATTTTATAGGATTTTTATATCAAATATTTGTTAAGATAAATGTTTAATTTAATGAGATGTTATAATCCGTTTAAGGGATATCTGAGTTTGGTGAGACCCATACCCGTGAATTCGGGTCAAATGCATGAGAAACCTCCATTTACTTATAAAACATCTTGTGATTTGAGAGAATGTAGCGAGTAACCAGAGAGCTTTTAAATGTTTATTTATATATATTTAAGATTAAGATTAATATATATATATATATATATATATATATATATATATATATATATATATATATATATATATATATATATATATATATATATATATATAGACAAGCTTTTAGCCCACATGTTACTTGTAGTTATTATTATTATTAAAAATATATGTTAATGTTGTTATACTTTATATACTATAATTGTGTTAATAATATTATGTTTTTAAAGAGCTTATAAAGACTTATTCCAGCAAACATAGTATACCCGGGTACTGTAGTTTGTTCGAGATTGAACTATGCTCGTAGAAGTCATTAAAATAAACCAGTTAACTTCTCACAAGTATGCTTGAGGTCTTCTTATTGTATCTTTGCTCGACCCACCAAATCACTTATAAACTTGGTTTAAGCTAGGATATGATATGTCAAGTGTTTTCTCTAACAAAACCTTTGCTCGTCTGAAGAACAACTTTGCTCGATGAAGTGTAGTTTGCTCGAAGCTTAAATTAAATTTACTCGAATAAGCTACCTTGCTCGAATAAGTAAAAACCTTGCTCGAAGTTCCTGGTTTGCTCGAGTCTTTAATAATACCACTGAAATTTCTGAATCTTTTGATTAAAATTTTAGGTGGACAACAATACCAATGACTGACTTAACACCAAATATAATAAAGCTAGAATATAAAAATGTGATGGAAGGACAATTTTGTCAATACGATTCCCTGCTCAAACTCACAAAAACTTGTTTGTTCTTATATGTTTGTAAATAGTTTTGAAATTTCTTGCTTTACTTTATGATGTTGAATAGAGATGGATTACAAGTTTTCCTTGAAAATTATTTATGTTGGTTATAGATAATTGGCTTTTACAATGATCTGATAAATTATCTCTTGAAAAATCAAATAGACTGTCAAGGTTTCAATATAAGCTGTTGTTGGATATTGGTAATTAAAGTCAGATTTTTTGAAAAGTCAAAACTGATTGATAAGGTTGCCTTTCAAAGTATATTACTTGTACATAATAAAAAGTCAAATTGTTTAAAAGAGTATAAGTGAAAAATTTGATTCTTATTGATTGTTTGTTTAAACATTTTAGGTGATGATGGTTTGTAAGATGGAGGAGGATGATTCGGAAGAGGATGGAGATGGAAAGATTGGATATACAAGGATTTATAAGGAAAGGACGAAAAGGATAATCACAAGACTATGTCTTGTATATAATCTTTTGATGATTGTATATTTGTGTTTATAATGCATCTGCCAGATTATATTGTATACAATCGGATTCTATGATGGTGATTTTTTCCAAAGTTTTATTCATCATCTCAATATTTGCTCTGAACAAGGTCAACGAACTGAATCTTTAGATGGTTGGGGTGCTGTCAAGCCTACATGGGTAATTTGATAGATCCAAAATTCGAAGATTATCAGACCAAAGTTTTTGAGGTGGATTAGGAACTATAAAAGTTCTAAAGGGTGTTTGGGATGAAATAATGAAGTTCAAGACCTAGTAATATCCAAGGGGAAGTTTGTTATAACATAATGACTGGTGCTACTATCTTGTATTTTGTATGTAAATCAGATTGGAAAATAGGTTAAACATGTAAAATGAATGATATGAGAGCTTAAACGTTAAAGATATTCTTGTGATTATCATCTCGTATTGTTTTCCGCACACTACGATAAAGAGTAGATACAATTTGTATCGATCATAATCCATACAATGTTTTCTTAGGAGGTTGAGAAGATTCCAATCTTCCTTGATCTTCCTTTAGGGCCAACAATCTCCCCTAGATTGGAACAAACTTAGATGCACCAAATCACATCCGGATTACATACAATTGGTTCAAAATACAAATCAAATCCTTGAAAACAGTAAATTACATTACTAGAAAGGAAATTGATTACATATTCAAAATTCTGCCTCGTGGGCATTATACATATTGTAACATCCCATTTTCTAGTTTCGGTAAATAAAATGAAAACATGAGTTATTATGAGTCGGGCTAGTGTTGGGTTAAATGGGTATGGGTTATGGACTTGAACTAGAAAGGAAAGAAGGAAAGACCATGGGCTTAAGCCCATGATCCATAATTATATAAACCTTAATTACCAAATAATCATTCATTTACACATATTCCATACACCACCCAAAACACACACTTAAGCTTTCTCTCTAGTTTCTCTCTTTTC
This sequence comes from Bidens hawaiensis, assembly GCF_021521415.1. Lineage (NCBI taxonomy): Eukaryota > Viridiplantae > Streptophyta > Magnoliopsida > Asterales > Asteraceae > Bidens > Bidens hawaiensis. The sequence goes on along the minus strand of NW_027495171.1, from coordinate 150,523 downwards.
TCTAGCCTAACCAAGAAAGAAAACTGATCCCGATCCAAGGTAATGATAGTATGATATTGTATGAGCTCAAGCCCGTTAGATTTAGTCGTGAAACGACGAGCCGAAACCTTTAAACCGTTAAAGTCACTAGATCCAGGTGGAATCGGGTATTAACCGAGCAAAATATGAGCCTAGGGATCACCCTATCTCAGATCTGGAACAAACGGGACGAAAAAACGGTGAAAATGGTGCTAAAACCCGTTTTTTCCGGCCACTGCCCAGTTTTCTAGGCGGTGACGGCGCCGGAAAGGCAGCGGGTACGAGGTTAGTATGTCAGAGAATGTTTCTGACATTCTCTGACCTAACCCTAATTTGTTAACGGAGAGTTAACGAACTAGAGGAAATTCATCAAAGAAAAGATAATTAATTAACCCCAATTCGTTATGGCCATTCGTTAAAAGGAGATAACGAACTAGAAGGTCCAATTCATTACAGAGGGGTCATTCGCTATGAGGTTCAATTCGTTAAAGGACCAGTTCGGTATAAGGTCCAATTCATTAAAAGGACCAGTTCGTCAAAAGGTTCAACTCGTTACAAGAACTAGTTCGTTATGATACCCATTTCGACAAGAACCAAGTAACGAACTAGAAGTTTGATAAATGACAGAGCAGTCCCTGGGCTTAGAAAAAGAATGATTTAATTACAAAGAAGCCCTTAAACTTTTAAGTTACCAAATTAATTAATGATTTAAAATTCTAATGAAAAATGTGTTAGGACAGTTAATGGAAATAAAATTTTTCCAAGCTGACCTGGCTGCTCGACCCCAACCAGGGGCTCTGCCCCTTGGACCCTGCTAGGGGCTGCCGCCCCTAGAACCCCGCTGCCAGGGACATTGCCCCCGGACCACCGTTCGTTGGGGGTAATAATTAAACTAGAAACAGAATAAGGGTAGTGATAGTTACATTGATACTTGTAATTGTTATACAGTTAGTCATGCACAGCTCAAGAAAGGAATAACCATAAACGGTGAACATAACCGCATTCAGGTGAGTTTCTAGCCCCATTCCTTGTTATGTTTTCGGGCCTGCGTGCATACTCGATGTGATAGTTAATACACTTACCTTAAATGGTAAGTGTATGCCATGTATGATTTGTATGTTATTTATGTACATTTAAATGTGAATGAAAGCTTGTCGGTGCATGAACGATCTTCAGATATTGCATGCACTTTCAGGTGATGTTTTGGTGATATGATTGTATATGTGATGGATGAATGATGTATGTACGTATGAAACTTACAATTATATAGATGGAAAGGTATGGTATGATAGTAGGAAAGGAAGGGAGACCGAACCCTAATAATATACGAGGATGGAGAGTACTGGACCCTAACAACATCCGAGGATGGAGGGTACCGGACCCTTAATAATATCCGAGGAAGAAAGGAGACCGGACCCTAATAATATCCAAGGAAGAAGGGAGACCGGACCCTTATAATATCCGAGGATGGAGGGTACCGGTCCCTAATAATATCCGAGGTATGTAGGGCGAAATGCTCTTTATAATGTAAGGATAGTTATGAATGTATATGGAAGAATGATGGACATGTTAAGTATGTAAAGTGTACCTTTGGGCGCGTATATGTGTATGTAAAGTAATTTATCTGATTAACCAGAACTCACTCAGCGTAGCTGACTTTTTAGTATGCGCCTAGGTGAGTAGGATGAGGCAGCTCACTTGATGAAGACACATGGCATGGAATTGAAGATACTGGCATCTCAAGGAAATGTTATGATGTTTTAAAGACTATGTTTTTATTTTAAATAACTATGAATGTTTGTTAAGACAAGATTTGAAAGTTATGTAATTTGCTATGGTTGAAGTTTTATATTCCGCGTAAAGTTTTAATTAACTCTGATATTTAGAACTGCGTTTATGAGTAAATCCAACGTCCAAAGTAGGGCACCGGTAATGAGGCCTTACACATATCAAATTGAAAGTACATACAAAATATTCTGTTTAGCATGATCACATGTACCTTCACCTTCTCCCTCTCTCTCTCCCATTCTTTCTTCAATTATTTTCTCCAGCCTCACAGCAGCAGCTCTTTGCTGGAACATTGAAATCTCTACATGGAAATGATGTTTTTTTTGGTATATCTCATTGTATTATGTCATTCAGATCTTCCACATGTAGATATTCCAGTTTAGAGTCATTTTCAATCACACCCAAAGCCAACCCTTCATAGTTTCTTAAGATCATGCTGTCAGTCTTTTTTTCATAAAAGATCTTTGTAATTCTTCCATTTCTCTACACTTTTGAATTTGGTCTTTGCATTGTCCTCTTCATACTAATACATTGTTTCATTGTGGCATATGGATTCCCAAATTTCTTTGTTATATCAAAAGAAATATTGGACAATGTTACTTCACTAATTTTTTTCTGCCTTTCTTCTTCTCAGCTTTTGAATATTCAAACTTTCTCTTATTTTTTAGCAGAGGAAATCCAGTTCTGTATTGCTCTTCCAGATACTTTGATAGGTCATTTCTTTGTGCACTGGCAAATTTGATTCTTTCCTGATAATCATATAGATGCAATTCCGCCAAGACTGAAAGCTTTTCTTTGTTAAATTCTCTGAAACTAAGGTAGCGTTTGGTATGATGTAATGTTAGGTGGAATGGAATGGATCATTTCGAAGGCATAAAATAAAACATGTTTGGTTGTGTTCATCAATTGAATGAATTATTACTAAGGAATGAAAATCCTTTCATATATTACATTTTTCATTCCTTAGTAAGGGGTGGTTTTTTTTCATTTATTCAAAGAATGGAATGAAAAGATTAACAATTATTATTATTATTATTATTATTATTATTATAGTATAACTATTATTTAATTATAATAATTATTATATTTTTTATTATTATATCGCAATATGTTATTATAGTTCCATTAACTAACAAAAACAATATGTGTGTATAGTTTACTATTTAATAATAAAATAATAATAAAGTGATTACTCATTTGATTCCTATGTGGTAACCAAACAAGATAATGGAATGGTAATGATTCATTTCATTCCTTTGTCCATTCCATTACATTCTCTATTCCATTCATTCGTTCATTTCATTACATCATACCAAACAGACCCAATTGTATATAAAGAACCACTTTTCATGATCTCCTTCAAGATCTTTGTTCTAGAATCATAGAACAATTGTTTGGGAAATTCTGCATTGGCAGCGGGGCGCTGTTCTCTTTGTAGCATAGATCTTGTTGTTGAGATTAACACTCTGGAAGTAGATGAGTGAAAGATCTTGATGAATGTGACTTTCTGATATGCCCTTTTGCTTCATAGATCTTAGGATTCTCTTGTTTGGTTTTCATCAACAAGGTGATATCATCTTCTCCCTTTATTGACAAAATTTTAATTATATCTGTTTTCTTTGTCAAGCTCTCCTTCAGTCTGTTAAGGCTCATAGAGCACATGTTTGCAGGGATAGATTGGGGAGGATTTAATCTGGCCCTTTCCAACTCTTCATAATAAAGTTTTGATTCCCTATTAAATATTTCTCTTAGTTGAGTCTTTCCCAAATTATCAAATACACCTCTGGGCATTCCCTTTGTCATCATAATATCTCTCAAAATATTGATTCTTTTTTAAGGATCCCAAGGTCCTACATCTTCAATTTGTTCTGATGAATGAAGTTTTTGCACACTGTCATTGAAAGGAGTTTCTTCATCTTCACTCCTTTTCTTTTTCTTGTTAGCTTGAGGGGTAGAGGAGGATGTTATTGCCTTTTTTTTAATCAATTTTCTCTTGTTGTTTCAAATCCTTCTTGTATTTCTTCAATTCTAACTCATATAACTCTTTCTTCTGAGTTTTAGAAAGTTTGTTGAGGTCTGCATGAGAACCTTTGGCTATCATCTTTATAATCGATTTTCTTGTTCATCCGTCAAGACAACATTTTCTTTCTCAGCCATCTCCTTCTGTTTTGCAGTTACCCTATCTTCTTCATGTGCTCATTTAGATAATAAGTTGAATTTAGCTTCAACTTCTTTACTTTCTCAATAGGTAATCCATTCTCTACCAAGAATCCAGCCTTACCACCAAATCTTCTCAAAATTATATTTTCCTTTTTTAATTTCTCTTTTGCTCTCAGTTCATCTTTTCTTTTTTACTTCCTCATCATCTTTAGCGTTTAGACCTTTGCTGAGTTTCATGAAATCTTCATAGGACATTTTACTCAGATGGACTTGACTATAGTTACATCCCTTAAGATAATCAATGTTCATCTTCAATATTTTTTTTTCTTTTCTTCTCTATTTTTTCTTCTTCACTATTCTTACTCAACAGATGCTTAAGATCTTCATCATTTAACTCCTTGATCACTTCAAATTCCATACCATAATTCAATAAAACAATGATTCTTGGATCTTGTTTTTTCAGTTCCTCCATTCGGGCCTCTGCGTTTTTAAATATTGATGGGTCATATGTATTTGAGGTGAATGGTGTTCAACCTTTTGTTCTTTTTCTGGTTCTCCATCATAATCTTCCTCTTGTTCAGACAAGTCTTTCAAGGCACCAATTTGTGGTTCATATTGGTCCACTTTATGACTTTGCACAAACTATGTTTGGAAGTCTCCTTCTTCAACATCTTCAGGTTTGATCATTCTTAATGGTACAACATGTATAGGCTCTTCATATTTCTTTTCTTGATCACCTCCTTCATTTGTTTTCTGCCTTTTAGATTTTTTATCATGAAGAATATATTTACCATACCTCTTCTTCTTTCTGGCATATTTTGCAAGTTATAATAGGCCATTCTCTTTCTTTTCCAATCCTTTCAACCAAATTTGAAATTACATCTTCACAGAACTTTTTAGTTATTTCTTCTTGAATTCTCTTTCCATCAAGATCAGGAACCAATTGTTTTTATGTACCATCTTTATTGCTTTATGGTTCAGTTGTTGTATCAAGAGTCTCTTCTTCAATCTATTCCCTTTCTTGAAATGTTTGAACAACTATTGCAAGGGATTTTCTACTTCTTCATCATTCTTCAGTTTTAACAAAGTTTCAAGTATTTATTGAACAACCTCCTCTTCACCCTCATGTCTCAACTGGTTTTGTATCTCAATATGTTCCATTATCACCCTTTGCTCATCTAACTCCTTATCTGTCAACATGTGATTTACCACATATCTATCAGTCATCTCATTTAACATTTGATCATGTAATAATTTTGCTTTCAAAGCAGATTCATCATTATTGCAGAGTTAGGGTTTGAGGGTGAGAGGAAGAAGAATTGGGGCAGATGAGCGGAGGAGTGAATGAGAGGTTATAACCCAGATTATAGCCCATTTTCTTAAAACTGCACCCAGACCCACATATAGTCCCCATGACCCGTGAGATTAAAAAGAGGGAATACCTCATTGCCTCTAATGACATAGGACATAAGGTCATCTACCACTATCCAACGATCTAAGTACACTTTCTATATTGATGATCATTTTTATATTATACATCTCAATGAACATGAGACATAAATCATGATTATTCTCATATGGTGTAAAACTTGTTAGATACTCGATCAAGATTCAAAGTGATAAATTCAAACTTAGTATGGGCATGATTCAAAGTGAACAATGTCATATTATATATAATAATCACTTTAAACATATCAATAACGAGATAATTTTTTGATAGTTTACACCATGAGATCATATCGAAATGCTACTCATGGGTACATATAAAACATGTGAGAAGGTCTAATTTTTAAAACCCCTTTATAATATTTTTCGGCCAATCAAGTCTCAATCTTGATTATCAACACATGGAATGAACCACAATATTGCGATGTGTTCGAACCACACTATCAGATATGATTAAGCATGACGGTGGTTTGATCGAGTAACCTTGAACCACCAAATGGGATTAAATCTTTAACGACGAGTGGTGAACAAATTAATCCACCATTTACTGTGAACAAACCAAAGTGCATAATGATAACATAATAACCACCACCGCCTAATTAATTTTCTCTCCCGTTAATCAGTTTCTCTTATGTCTCCACATTTTGTTTCGCAACATGCACATTTGTATGCAAGCTCCAAAGAAATTATTTGCTCATCTTTTTACAATGACATACATACACGCATGTAGTCATTTTCAAAAAATGACGTCGTTGCACAATTTACACAAGATTAATTTAAAAAAAACCTTTAAATATATACAATTAGTTTTCAAAACCCGCACGTCATGGTGGCGATGCGACGTAAGGTCCGACGGTCACTCAAAATAGTTTCCGACCATTATGCTACTAAAAGCAAGGTATTTAAACGCATAAAAGTAAACATTATATATAAAAGTAAACATTGAATCCGAAATGTTGTAGCAATTATCATTACAACATATTGCTTAACATCCATTTCGCCTACGCTAAAAAAAGGTTTATAAAAGGGTCAAAGTTGTAGCAAGCAAACATCCCCAAACTTTTGCTTGAAGGATATATTCCAAAGTATTTGTCTTTTTATAGTCTAAAGTCTCAGTATGACCCGTTATCTACCAAAAAACAATTTGCCACAATTTCTAAAAATACCCTTAACACTCCAAACATCGACCGTTTTCAAACCAGAACTGACCCATGGGATTTAGGCAATCAAAGGATGACATCTCTAAATCAAGTGAAGTAACAATTCATTGAATCAAAACATAAAATATCATACTCTAACACTCTTAAAAAATGCCCAAGTTTAGTTTAGATTCCCAAAAATAGCATGTAAATCGGCCTCAGATGACTTATGGTCATCATCAGCGACTCATGTAACCAAAACCATAAGTATTTAAACATATTAACACCACTCATTGCCATTGTAAACAAAGTGCAGCTCAGCGTCACCATGGCTGCAACCAAGGTTGCCACGCCAAGTAGCAGGCCACCATCATCGCCACGATGACATATCCACACGTTGCGACGGGGTAAGAAACAACATGTAACAAACATTTTTTTTGCACATCAGAAGCTATGTTTATTGCAGTTTCCAAATTGTCTGCGGTAGGCAACAAAGTCTTAGTTCCAAACTTTAAACATCTATACAATATGTCAACCCTTCATTAAGCTCATCTTTTGTCTAGGTTAAATATTAAAATTTTAACTTGAGGCTCTGGTCTGCATTATGACTACAACATAAGTTGCACGCCAACAAATATAACAGTTACAGGAAAGATGATACTAAAATGTAATCAACAATACATATAGTAGTGACCGTAATTATACACATACTATAATACATACAAACTTACTTGGGCATATTAAGCCACATCAACAGCTTGTTCAAGTATTTTCTTTAGTAAGCCTTAACTTCTGCTGCTATAAAAGCTTAAAGATGTTGATAGGCTAACCAAAAGATCCTGAAAATAATCAACCAAAATGTTATACATAATGATACAGTTAATACAAATTTACCTGCACATATTAAACTACAACATCAACCAAATGATATTACATGATAAAAGTAGCACTATTAACCAAATGCACATTTTAAAATTTCCAAAATCCAAGCTAGTGTATTTGTATTTTAATAGCAAAGTTGAACCGCGCGTTTCAGAGTACAATGCATTAGTAGCAAGTGAACTACAACACACAAAGAAGAGGAAAACCAAATCAAACATACACTAAATTTTGCAAAATCGTGACTTTAAAACTAAGAACGCAACCCGAATTCATAAATTTGAACGGGGTTGTTAACCAAGGCTCAGTCCCACTACACAGCTGCAACATAGGTTGCCACACTAGAATGGGAAACATAATCACAATCGTTAACCATAGAAAACAATGACATAGTCATAGCCATCGACATTTGACACCCAACATAGACCCCTCCACCTCCACCAAAAGTCATGGGGAAATAGAGTTCCCTTTAAAGTGGCACACATAGAAAGGAAAGGAGGGAATCATACCTTCAACAGCAAGCAAAACCGACCATCGCCTAGGGTTCCTAAATGGAACCCGAAAATAGTCTAACATGGCCGCTAGCCACCATGGACGGGAAACCCGCCGACAACGGCGATCATGAGGGCTCAATAAATAGCAAGAAAACACATCCCCACATAGTCACGGATGAATTAAGGTTTTACATCAGAAACTCTAACCACACCACCGTCACCTAGCGTTCCAAAAACGAACCTGACAACAGTAGGAAATTACTACGATAACCAATGGAAAAAAAAGAGGGACAACAAACGGCGCCACATCGTACATGGAGGGAGAAAAAGCAGCTTCGATTGATGGAAGAAGGAGAGAGCATGTATGATCGAATTAGGATTTATGTGGGAAGGTAGTGGGTAACATACACACAGATGGAAGGAAAACCATAAGAAAATCTTTGAAAAGCAGACACCAAGCGCACATGCAAAGACACTAGACTAAGGAAAATGAGGAAAACATGATACAAACACTAAAGCCCAAAGTACAATAGTTGATTGCACAATTCTCCCATAAATGTTATATTATAAATTTACACAAATCAAACAAACATATGCCTAATATAATAAATACAAAGGTATGCAATTACGCATATTTGACATTATTTGTTAGTATAAACTTATTTTGTGCCTGATTAAAAAAAATCAGATTTATGATATTCGAATTAACTTGTTGAAGGGTCCATATTGATTTTTCAAATTTTGACTACATATAAGACTTGTGAACTAATCAGCCACCCCGTCCCCCCTCTCTCTCTCTCTCTCTCTATCTCTCTCTCTCTCTATAAATACATTAGTCTTTAAGAATTAAAAAAATACTTATAGTTGTTTCCAACGAGTCTTCATCATGTGAAATTGTTGCATTACTTCTTCAACCGAAACTTGTTAGAGGAATTCCCTTTCAGTGTAACATATGCAAGAATTGTTCGTGTATTCATCACCCATCATTTTACGCAAAAATCGTTTTCACATTCTTCATTGAAAAAAAATATCTTTCAACACTTGTCATTGCAACCGACAAAACTAATGATAACTTTATTAACATATAACAAATGAATGTAATTGTTAAATAATAAATAACACTATTGAGGTGTTCGATTATACTTTTTTATCACCAAAAAGTATGGTTAATTTTGTATTGTATAGGAATATATATGTTAGATTATGAATTTGTGAATTAATCTATATTTACAAACAAATAATGGATTCAAGTTTTTATATCATATTTACCTTATAAACTCTTGCTACTACGGTACAGTTTTAGGATTATATGCGTGCTCAATAGTGTTCTTCATAGAGAGTTTCACTAAAGTATACTGATTACAAATGGTTTGTATTATTTTATCTTTGATAGTAGTTGGATAAATATATAATTTCAAACTTATTTTACCTTCAAAGTGGGAGGATTCAAGCTTCAAGAAAGAGTAGAAGGCAGGAGGATTGGAGGAAGGCACGAGGTGTTTGGTTGGCCGAAAATGTTGCAGGCAGCGACGGTGGTTGGAGAACGGCGATGGTGTGGTAGCTGTGTTGAGAAGGGGGGGGGGGGAGGCATCGTAATTGTGTACTTTATGTTTTATAAAACCCTAAATTGATATAAGGGTATAAAATGAATTAGAAAAAAAAAGTTCAAAAGAATTTTCTAACAACTGGAATTAAACCCATGACCTTGAGTTTACTAAACCAACTTCTTACCTACTGACCAACTTTTGTAATGTAAAAAGGGTGGTTCCTTCCTAATTTTTAGGATGGTTCCTCTAAAATTTTCTACATATAAATACACTATTATTTCAAAATTTGGGTGGTTTTGGGGAACCACCCATATACCATATAGATCCGCGCCTGCATATAGATTTGAATAAGTTTTTGTATTTTTAGCTTGGTTAAATATGCTAATGACTTTGTTAAACTTTTTCCCCAACTTTATAATAACGAACACAATAAGTAAAGAGTTTAAATTATAAAGATGACACAACCAATTTATAGAAGTTTAAGTGAATGTTAATTAATCTATTCTTTTTCTCTATTCAATTCTCTAGCAGTGCATTTACTAGGTTAGTATCATGTGTGACACACAGTAAAAAATATAGAAAACATTAAATATGTGACATTCGTCAAATTTGATTTGTATTTCTTACCCTAACCATTTGTAATAGAATCCACATTTATTAATGAAATCCTGCATTTAATGAGTATTAAATTGTGCTATTTACTTATTTTATATTATTGATGCTCTCTTTCCAATCGCAAAGTTTAAATCCCGTTAAATCAAGTTTTATGCCCGAAATGCGTCCAACCTAAAGTCCTAATGCTAAATTGCAAATTACCAAACTCCCCACGCGGGCGTGCCATGCCACGCTTAGGAGAGTGATGTTTGGTAAATATTTAATTTGAATCATTTACAGTGTGGACTTCCGTACGACTTCATACGAGTTTATTGCATTTAAGGTCCGAGGTTATTAGAGCATCTATTTTGGACCTGTATGAGTACGGGACGAAGACACGGGACGGCCAGCATGCAGAACGAGACAAGAAAATAAAGTTGCTGGTGAAGAGTCCCATCGCGATACGCGATGGGAGTGAAGAGAGTCCATCACGTGTCGCGATAGATTTATTAATTCGTAGACGTTGACTTTTGGTCCATCGCGATTCCCGATGGACCTGAGAAGACCCCATCGCGATGGGTGGGAAAAAGAGGAAAGTTAGGGTTTTTGATTATAATATGTTTTGACGACTATATGACGGTCTATCACTTTTCAGAGAAGTTTTTAGGGCCAAGAAATTTTTTTCCATCATTCAGAGTCATTCCGAGAGCATCTACATGCTCCATATCAACCGGATCGAAGATCTTTTGATGTCGAGACGTGGCTAGTCCTTTATAATCATACCCGGGATGTAGAGTTTGTATTATTTCAGTTTTCTCATGTGTTAAAGAACATACTACTTGTAATTATCTTTGATTAATCTATGAGTATTGATGTTTTGTATTGTTGTGCATTTAGTGGGTTTAGGTTTATGTCAATCAGAACGATTAGTTTTCCAGTTGCTATGATAATCGCTTATAGGGTTGTTTGACTAGTTTGAATATGATGAAGTATACAGTTGTCCTTAGTTGGGTCACACTGGCATGGGTTGTTTGATAACCAGTGTCATGTATTAGAGATTGTTGATGCCTAAGGTTTACATAGTTAGCTAATATGATTTGATCATTGAAAATTAATCTTTTACATGAACACGAGATTACTGTTTTATATACTTTCTTGAACCGCCAAGTGTGATTTGTCTTCGTTAATTGCTTGAACTTTGCCCAGTTTACCTTTTTAATATTAATTCAAATCCTTTGCTAGTGTGATCACTACTGATAACTGTTTACTTCATAATATGATAATTTGATTACATATTACACTGACCACATACTCCTTGTGGATACGATACCTGACTTGACCTATCTGCTTAGGTTAATTAGGTTTTTTCATGACTCGAACGACGAACATCAAAATGTTGTAGTTGCCGGCGTGTTAGTGCGGTTAGTATTTTGTGTGATTTGATTTCCGTGTTTATTCCAGTTTTAGTTTTAATTGAGTTTATATTTTATTTTCCCATTTTACACGAGGTGTGTTATCTGTGCAGGTAGCAGGTTTATGCATACCGTTCAATCAGGTAGATTATCACCGCTTATTTTCGAGCCTGAAATCGAGAGAATAGTATGGCAGAACCGAGCTCACTTTAGAGAATCAACAATGGACGGTCGAAACCAAAGTCAAAACCAGACCCAAAACGAGAATCAAAACCGAAACCATAACCCACTCGATGAAGACATTTCTTTCCAACCAAATCACAATAACAACCAAGATCCACCCAAAAACAACCCAAACCCACAAAAAATGCCAACCAACAACCATACCCAAACAACTCAGCTTGCTTATCCAGAAATTGAAACCAAAACAACAATCAACCTAGACCATCAACCCCACATAATACCCCCATACACATAGTTCCGTTGTATCTAGGTGAAGATCACTTCAGAATTAATACCATGGATGAAGAAGAAGATGGGGTTTGGGATGAATCAGATCATGGTCAGGATGTAAGTAATGGGGAGGATTGGAGGATTAGGCAGAACGACGGGTTTGAGCTAGTAAATAAAGTTAATGATGGTTGGGATGAAGGGGTAGAGGAACAAGTGAATTATACAGGTAGAGGGGTTGTTGAACAAAACAGGAACATAAACGGTATTAGGGGGAACAGAGTTAACAGAGCAGACATAGTTAATAGAGGTCAGGGAATTCAGGTTACAAGAGGAGGTCTGGTTAATCAAGGGAGAGAAGGAGATATTATGTAGCCCTGGTTCAGGGTGTTACCTATCGGTTCAGACCGGCTATTTCATATGGAGCATCCCTGATTGTCCCACAGGTGTGAGTGCCGGAACATCAGTCATTAATTCCCGACCATCTTACGTTAACATCATGCCACATTTTCAAGAGATGGCTTATGAGGACTCGTATTCACACTTATCCAATTTTTCGGCTATTTGCGGGTCGATTAGTGATGGTACGTTTGACCAGGATGATGTTCGGTTACGATTATTTCAGTTCTCATTAAAAGACAAAGCAAAACACTGGTTTAACTCATTACCGATGTACAGTATCAGAAACTGGTCTGAGATGTAGCGGGTGTTCCTAAACGAGTAATGTTCACAATAGAAGACAAACGAGGCCCGAATTGTGATTCACTATTTTTCACAGTTACCGGGCGAGCCATTTCATGAGACATTTGACCTATTCAAAGAAATGATTTGAAAGTGTCCGCACCATCAAATCGAGTTGTGGGAGTTAGTGAAGTGTTTTGTTGACCGGTTAATCTATGAAGACAGAAAGAACTTAAAGGCCTCGTGTAATGGTCAACTATTAAACCAACCCGAAGAAGATGACTGGGATTTTCTTGAGTTTATTAGTGAAGATTCTATTTCAGAAGCAGCCGCATAAAGGAGAAGGAAACAAACCACCACTAATTTAGTAAGGTTAACCACGAGTGAGCCCGAACGGATAGCTGATTTAGAACGTGAGTTGGCTATGTGCCAAAAAGATAAAAAGTATGATGTTGGTAAAGTCAGGGTAAAATTCACATTTTGTGAGGATTGTGGTTAATTTGGGCAGAAGCCAGAAAACTGCCCCAAGTATGATGATGATGAGGATCCCGAGGTTGTTAACTATGCTTACGAGGATTCAAAAGGCCAAGGGTTTAACTCAAACACCTATCACCCGGGCTTGAGGAACCACTCGGACTTTAGATAAAGGAATGCGACTACTCAGTCAAATCCGAATTTTCAGGGTTCGAGCCAGAACTGACGGTAGGGTAGTTACCGATAGAGTGGTTAACAACAAGTTTCATATAATCAGAACGGTGGTCGAGGCTATAACAGAGACGGTAATAGGGGTAACAGTTCATCGGCTGGTCAGAATCATGACCAACAAAAAGGGTCCTCGGGTAATTTGAAGGAGTCCGTGCACTCGAAATTGGACGCTTTGTTGAAGATAGTGACATATATTTAGAAACACACTCAGAAACAGGTTGAATAATGAGATAAGCGATGTCAAAACAGACTGGTCAGCTCGCCGCCCACATGGCAAAGTTGCAGAAAAATGCGAGTCAGCTACCGAGTGACACCACGGTGATCCCGAATCACTACAGTTTGAGCTCGAAAACACGTGAATTAGGTAAGTTTTATAAAAAGAGGGAAGAAATATGATAAAAGGTTGGGCTTCCACCACCATTGGTTTCGGGGGTTGTGGAAGAAATTGATGAAACTGTTATTTGTGATGATGAACCAGAACGGTTGATTTAACTGAGCCTAATAAAGTTAAAATAAAATTAACAAACCAGTTATGAAAGATGGCACCACCAATTCTAAGGACAAGGGGAAGTTGAAAACTGTCCCCTATCCTAATACATTGGTGACGCAATCTAAGGCAAAGATGGCAACTAAATGGGGCCCACAACAAGAGGAGATGTGGAAAAATATTAAACAGGTTAAAGTTAATATTCCTCTATTAGATGCCATAAAACAAATTCCTGCCTTTGCTAAGTACTTGAAAGTGTTGTGCACACAAAGGAGGCATCACAAAATTACTAAACAAATTGACTTTACTGATAATGTGAGTTCAATTCTCTCAGGTGCTCTTCTACCTAAGTTACAAGATCGGGAGTGCCTATTATACACGTTTAAGTGGGCGATTTTAAAATGACACGGGCATTTATAGATATTGGAGCTAGTATTAGTATCATCCAGGGAAGTCTTTATGATCCGTATGACTTCGGTCTGCTTCTGGCAGCTGCTACCATGGTTGTTCTAGCTGACCCAAAAACCGAAACTTCCCCGAAGGATACTGGCTGATGTGATTATTAAGGTCGAATATTTGTATTTCCCAGTTGACTATTTGGTCCTTGACTATGTTTCGGGTGAAGGGACAAAACGATCCATGGTTATACTCAGTAGGCCGTTTTTGGCTACCGTAAATGACAACATTAATTGCAGATGTGGTACAATTAACATGGCATTTGGTAATTAGGTAGAATACTTTAACACATGTAAATAATTCTCTGGTCAATGACAAGTACTTTGTGGCCGATTTTATTGACGAGTGTATTCCGTTATACGGCTCTGTTGTGAACACAGATGACACAATGGGGACGTGCTTTATTTTTGACAGGTTACAAGTGGAAATTGACAAGCAACCGTAGGAGGAAGAAAAGAAGCTGGAGGTTGTAGCTGTAAGAGGAGATCGACCACCATGGTCAGTTTAGGTGGAACCACTACCCGAGAAAATCAACACCGGTTTAAAACCGTCATTGCTGGAAGCACCGAAAGTCGAGCAGAAATAGCTCCCGCAACATTTAAAATATGATTTTCTCGGTAAGAACGAAAATTTACTTATTTTTGTTGCTTTTAATTTGTCTTTTGAACAGGAAAGTGCTCTACTAGAGGTGTTGATGGCGAACAAGGAGGCGATCAGGTGGACTATTGTGGATTTAAAAGGGATTAGTTCATCTATTGTCATGCACAATATTATAACGGATCCCAAAGTCAAACCCGCACATGACGCTCAATGGAGGTTGAACTCGAACATGCGAGGGGTATTGAAGAAGGAGGTGCTGAAGTGGCTCGATGCAGGTATCAAATACGCCATTTCTGACAGCATGTGGGTGAGTCCGACTTAGACTATACCGAAGAAGGAGGGCATTCAAGTCTTCAAGGATGACTCAGCTAACAAGGTAGCTACCCGGCCGGTAACTGGGGGGCAAGGGTGTATTTGTATTGATTATCGGAAGCTGAATGCGGCTACATCGAAAGAGCACTTTCCGCTTTCGTTTATTGATCAGATTGTAGAGAAGTTATTAGGTCAGAAATTTTATTGTTTTCTAGATGGTTATTCAGGTTATATATAAAAAGCTATTCATCCTGAAGATCAGGAAAATACCACGTTTACTTGCCCGTATGGCACATTCGCATTAAGTCTAACGCCATTCGGGCTATGTAACGCCCTCGACACCTTTAAAATGTGTATGATGAGTATCTTTTCAGATATGGTGGGGGAGTCTTTAGAAATCTTCATATATGATTTCTCTATTTTCGGCACATCTTTTAAGTCGTGTTTAAACTAGTTTGAAAGTGTTTTAAAAATATGTATCGAAACAAAGTTGGTTCCTAGTTGGGAGAAGAGTCATTTCATGATCTGAGAGGGGATGATTTTGGGCCATGTGGTGTCGAGTCTTGGGATAGAGGTAGACCATTCTAAAGTGCATGTTATATAAAATCTATCTCATTCCACGAATGTCAAAGGCATTAGATCATTTTTGGGGCATGCCGATTTTCATAAACGATTTATTAAGGGTTTTAGTGATATAACCAAACCATTATGTATTTTATTCTGAAAAGATTCCCCTTTGATTTTAATGATGATTGTGCTAAGGCTTTTGACATTTTAAAACAAAAGTTGGTTGTAGCCCCGATCTTGCAATCACTCGATTGGAAGTTACCTTTTGAAATTATGTGTGATGCGAGTGATAATGCGGTTGGGGCTGTTTAGGGTAAACGAGCTGAAAATTTACCTTTTGCCATATATTATGCAAGTAAAACCCTTTTGGATGCTCAATTATATTATACCACAACTGAAAAAGAGTTACTAGCAGTAGTATATACTCTAGACAAATTTTGGTCTTACATTTGGGGTAGAAAGGTTATTATTTATTCTTACCATTCTGATGTTAGGTACCTCAGGGACAAGAAGGATGCAAAACTGTGGTTGATTAGATGGGTTTTGCTTATACAGGAATTTGATCTAGAGATTCAGGACAAGAAAGGAATTGAAAATGTTGTTGCGTATCACTTTTCCCGAATCATGGTGGAAGATGGAGGCAAGGACGTGCATATTAACGAGTTCTTTCCAGACGAACAGATTCTGGCGGTTTCCCAAAACCATTGGTTTGCACATATTGTTAATTTTAAAGTTTTAGGTGGTATACTTGTAACACCCCGTAACCGCAGCGGAAACGTACACGGGATGCAACAGACACATCTGATATCAACAGCATTGCTTATAAAGAAAATACCACTACATTAATTTATATCATATTACATTGTTGCTAATTCGTTACTGTCTAGGTGTTACACACGAGTTTTACCGATAAGACATTAATATATTCATTACAAAATATAGATCAGCAAGCTTCCAACAAGTAGCACAGATCATTAAGCACATATCAATCATTCCAACTTGGGCATCCTAGAAAACATGAAAAGAAAACGGGTCAACTACGAATAGTTAGTGAGTTTCACTAATTTAAATAAACACTGACAGATCATTTTAATAATCATTTATTAAACAATGTAATTATGCGGGGAACTATGTTTCCCCAGAACATTTATAACCTCTGGGAACTAAGTTACCCCAGAACAATTTATAACCTCTGGGAACTAAGTTACCCTAGAACAATAATAACCTCTGTGAACTATGTTACCCCAGAACAATAATAACCTCTGGGAACTATGTTACCCCAGAACAATAATCACCTCTGGGAACTATGTTACCCCAGAACAATAATAACCTCTGGGAACTATGTTACCCCAGAACAATAATAATAACCTCTGGGAACTATGTTACCCCAGAACAATAATAATAACCTCTGGGAACTATGTTACCCCAGAACAATCCCACACGATAAACAATTTATATATTCTATGCATCAAACCATATATATATTTAAATATACAAGTGTTTCCATACGATCAGTATGTACTTAAATACTTTAATAAATACATGCTTTCCGCCCCGGGAAAATATTTAAAACAGTTCAGTAAAAGGGGCTCGTGAAAACTCACCTTTCTGTGAGTCGGGACGTGATACAATGAACTGCTATAAGGCTGGATCTGTAATATAATATCTAGTCGTTACTATATAATTCCCATAAATTAAATACGTGTCAATCGGTACATCTGGGGACATTGTTAACCCATTACTGTACTCGATCCGGGGGCTATGTTAACCCCGTGACACTTCTAAAGACCCAGATTGTGACATTACTTAGAGTCTGACGGTCAAAATTATCATTTTTATGTTTTCTTTGATTTGCGTGCCTAGCACGGTTATCCGTTTTTAGATTCAAAAATGAGTTTGTTTACAACCGACCCAAAAATGGTGTTTGACTGTTATTTTAGTTAAAGTGATGAAATTAGAGCTCGGTTTGGACACCCCGTTTGGCCGCGGGGCCCGTTTCCGTCATTTAGGTGCCGGAAACAGTAAAATTGGGTGAAATTACCCAAATCATCCGAATTATTTTCGGATGATTTTCTTTTATTTAATTTACTTAGTATTATGAAAATGGTCTATTTTTAGGTTTTTATATACCAGTCAGCTCGCTTATGCGAGTTTTGCCGATTTACACGTTTTAAGCTTTAAAAATTTGTTTTTATGTTCTTTTTAGCACAAATAATTACCCGTTTAGTCTCGGGTCTTGAAATTTTGCACAAAACTTATTTTGACAGTAATAAATTTTATAAAAATTTTCCAGATTTATTTTTTTTTATATTTACATTTATTTATCTATTTTTAAACATTATTAAAACACTAAATATGTCAAAAATACCAAAAGACTTTAGAAAAATCCTAAATTTTTCCGGGATGATCCCTTCCATCCTCATAACTCCCTGGAATTTTTCCAGAACCCAAAACTCATTTTTCAAGCCATTTTCACAAAAACCGAGATAGAAAGCCCTAGAACTCGTTTTACCTATTAGCCCCTTTAGACTTCTCCAACTGAGCTCAAATTTTGTGTGTGACTTTTATATGTTATAAAAAGCTTATCCTAAATTTTACAGAATTTTTCATCAAGTTTAGCTATTTTTCACCATTTTTGGCCAAAACCGAGCATTAAATTCACCAAATATTCATCTTTTATCCAAAAATTACCAAAAATTCACAGATCTCATATTTTCATGTATAGATCATCTCTGTGAAATTTCATGACCCGACTCTAAGCACTCTACAATCTGTCCAAAATCACTATATCACACGAAAACCGAACTATCTTGTGTTTTCTAGCGTTAGATCGCAAAGATCTTGGTTTCTAGCCTTTGCTAGCCACTAGATACAACACTTACAAGCACAATAACACTATACCAAGCAAGTTACACCAACAATCAAACCATTTCTTTCATAGTGTCGGTTTTGATATAAAAACAAAGGTTTTAACCGTAAAAATCCGTTCTCGACTCTTTTTACTCATTTCTCGGACCAAGATCCCTTGTATACTTGTATACATCTCTTGATCATGCAAGAGTCGGTTTCATCTCGTGTTTTCACCCGTCTTTCACTTGGAAATTCATTTTCAAAGATTCTAACCGTAAAAATTCGTTATTGACACTTTTAACTCGTTTCTTGGATCAAGATCCCGTGTATAACTTGTATACATCACTTGATCTAGCAAGGATCTTTTCAATTTCGGGTTTTCACCCATATTTCACTTGGAACCTCTTGTTCTTGCAAAACAACTCAAAATAAAGAAATCAACACCAAAGATCATGCATTATAACATGCTTATACCTTGTGTTCTTGATTAGAAGGGATGGATTTGATGAACACTTGAATGTATGGAAGGATTTGGGAGAGTTTTGAAGTTGTAAAAAGAAAAAATGAATTGATAATAATGGATAGGGTGGCCGATCGGTCCACCTTATGGGGTGGGGTGGGACCCACACATCCATTCTAGGCCACACATTCGGATTACGCAATCCGGATAATGTTGTGGATAATCTGGTTCAGTTCGTTTCTCGTTTAAACTCGTAATTCGGCTTAAAACGAGCCTAAAATGGTTGTTTTTCGGGTTAAAATAAAATTTACATAAAACTAATTTAAAAACTTTTAAAAACTTAACCCATGACATTAAATGACTTAAAACATCGTATTGTCGGTATTTGTGCATCTTTTTCGGTTTGATCGATCGTCTCTTGCTTGGTTTGATGTTAAAGGTTTCGTTTATCGTACCGACGTACTAATAAATCGAAATCCTTTTTCTGTGCTATAATTCACTTATCCCGAAGCATTAATACTTCGTAAACATCACTAAACATTATATACTTCGTCTATAATGTAATTCCCGATTCGTTCGGGTTTCAATAATCGTTCATTGGTTAATTGTAATTCCAATACGATTCACTATATAATCGAGTATGATTCGTACTATGAATCATATATACTCGTATACACGTACTATAACTCATATAATCAATACTAAATGACACGTAAATAGTATATACCGGCTAGGGTATACCTGGATTTGCCGGAATCGTTACATTCTCCCCCCGTTATAAAAATTTCGTCCTCGAAATTTTACACGTCAACTACTTCCTTTTGAGGAAATAGGTGGGGGTATTTCTTCCGAAATTCATCCTTTCGTTCCCAAGTAAATTCTGGGCCTCGTTGCGAATTCCATCTAACTTTGACCAACGAGATCTTATTGTGTCTAAGTTGCTTGATCTTACCGTCCACTATTTCAATGGGCTCCTCTACGAAGTTGAGCTTATCATTTATTTGAACACCCTCTAAGGGTAACACCGATGTCTCATCCGCCAGACATCTTTTCAAATTTGACACATGAAACACGTTATGAACTGCACTTAGTTCCTCGGGCAGTTCTAATCGATAAGCTACCGGACCGATTTTTGCGGTGATGCTGAATGGTCCAATGTATCTAGGGGCCAACTTCCCCGCCTTTCCAAATCTGACCACTCCTTTCCAAGGTGATACCTTCAAATATACCTTTTCCCTCTTCTCAAATGACAACGGTTTTCGATGGGTATCGGCATAACTCTTCTGCCGATCCCGCGCGGCTTTCAGGTTGTTCTTGATTTCAAGAATCTTGCTGGTCGTCTCCTGGACCAGATCCGATTTAATGACCTGCGAGTCACCCACTTCAGACCAGCAGAGTGGTGATCGGCACTTTCGTCCATATAATGCTTCATAAGGTGCTGCCTTTATACTGCTATGGTAACTGTTATTATAGGAAAATTCAACGAGTGGGAGATGTTGATCCCAGTTTCCCTTAAAATCCAGTATGCAGGCACGAAGCAAATCCTCCAAAGTTTGAATGGTCCTCTCCGACTGACCATCGGTCTGAGGGTGGTAAGCTGTGCTTAGGTCAATACGTGTTCCCAATGCTTCTTGGACAGCTTGCCAAAGTTTGGAGGTGAAATGGCTATCCCTATCGGAGATGATCGAGATGGGGATGCCATGACGAGACACTATTTCATTTATATAAATTTGCTCAAGTCTCTCAGTGTTATAATTATTTCTAATCGGAATAAAATGTGCCGATTTGGTTAATCGATCCACGATTACCCAAATTGCATCATGTCCCCGGGATGTCTTAGGGAGGTGTGTCACGAAATCCATCGTGATTTGCTCCCATTTCCATTCGGGAATTTCCGGTTGTAAACATTCCAGAGGGTTTCTGGTGCTCCGCCTTAACTCTCGCACACGTCGTACACTTGCCGACGTATGTGGCTACATCCTTTTTCATACCTGGCCACCAGTAAAATTCTTTCACATCCTTGTACATTTTATCTGATCCCGGATGTATGGAATATTTTGATTTATGTGCTTCGTCCATGATCAAATTACGAAGGTCGTGGAGGGTCGGAATCCAAATCCGATTTTTGAAATAGAGAATTTCGTCCACACGCTGTTCGAAATTCTTTTTGTTACCGTAAAGTCCCTCTTTTTCCAATTGTTCCTCTTTCAACGCCTCGCGTTGAGCGACTCGAATCAAATCTGAAAGGCTCGACTGGACTATCATCCCCAGCGCTCGCACTCGCAATGGCTTAACCCGATCCTTCCTACTCAAGGCATCGGCTACGACGTTAGCCTTGCCGGGGTGATAACGGATGTCACAGTCATAGTCGCTTAATAATTCGACCCATCTTCGTTGTCTCATATTCAGTTCTTTCTGATCGAATATGTGTTGCAAACTTTTATGATCAGTGAAGATGGTGCACTTTGTACCGTAGAGATAGTGCCTCCAGATTTTAAGTGCGAAGATGACCGCTCCCAGTTCCAGGTCATGAGTAGTGTAATTTTTCTCGTGAACTTTTAATTGTCGAGAAGCATAGGCTATAACCTTACTATTTTGCATCAATACGCATCCTAACCCTCTCCGAGATGCGTCACAATACACGACAAAACCATCGTCTCCATCGGGGAGACTTAAGATTGGCGCTTGGCACAATCTTTGTTTTAGCGTTTGAAACGCCGTTTCCTGCTCTTCACCCCATTCATACTTCCGATCCTTTTGAGTCAGGAGGGTTAAAGGTTGGGCGATGCTGGAAAAGTTCTCTATAAATCGACGATAGTATCCAGCTAAGCCTAAGAATTGGCGGATTTCCTTTGGAGATTTAGGCGCTTGCCAATTCTTAATTGCTTCAACCTTACTCGGATCAACGTGTATTCCTTGGTGGTTTATAACGTGACCGAGGAATTGCACCTCTTGTAACCAGAAGTTACACTTGGAGAATTTTGCATATAACTTCTCCTGATCCAGGAGCTCTAGAACTAACTTTAAGTGTTGCTCGTGCTCTTCTTTACTCTTTGAGTATATCAAAATATCGTCAATAAATACAATGACGAATTTGTCAAGATAGGGTTTACAGACTCGATTCATGAGATCCATGAATACTGCTGGCGCATTTGTTAGCCCAAAAGGCATAACTAAGAACTCGTAATGGCCGTAGCGAGTCCGGAATGCAGTTTTTGGGATATCCTCCTCCTGAATTCTAACCTGATGGTATCCCGATCTAAGATCTATTTTTGAAAAGTAGCTCGCACCTTGTAGTTGGTCGAACAGATCATCGATTCGGGGGAGAGGATACCTATTTTTGATTGTCAACTTGTTCAATTCCTTGTAATCAATGCACATTCTAAGGCTCCCGTCCTTCTTTTTCACGAATAAAACAGGTGCACCCCACGGGGAATAACTGGGACGTATAAATCCTTTATCCAACAATTCTTGCAACTGGTTGGATAATTCTTGCATCTCAGATGGTGCAAGTCGGTAGGGCGCCTTAGCAACAGGGCCAGCCTGAGGTAACAGATCGTTCCTGAATTCGACCTGTCGGGTTGGCGGTAATCCAGGAAGTTCCTCTGGAAAAACTTGTGGAAATTCGCGTACCACGGGAATATCGTCCACCCGTTTTTCCTCAGAATCAGCGGCCGTCAGGCTCGCTAGATACGCCACACATCCCTGACGTATATATTTTAACACTTTGAGGTGGGATATAAATGGTATCATGGTGCCGGATTTTTCTCCATGCACTAATACATCCTCGTCATCCGACCCCCGGATCTTGACGATTTTCTTTTCACAGTTTATTTCTACTCTGTTACGTGCTAGCCAATCCATTCCCACTATCACATCAAAACTACCCAATTCTACCGGTAACAAGTCAATCAGAAAGGATTGTTCGTTCAGAATAAAAGGGCAATTCCGAACTATCCGATTAACTATCATGGTTTTACCGTTAGCGACTTCTACGGTGTAAGGTTCTATGGTTTCACCAATAGGAAGGTTTGCTATCGAAAGGAATCTAACGGAGACAAAACTTCTATCGGCGCCTGTATCAAATAATACAGAAGCGTAATGATCAGAGACGAGGAAGGTACCTGTCACTACGCTGGGGTCCTGGCGTGCCTCGTTTGCCCCCATCACGAATGCTCGGCCTCGCGCCGGATTGGACGACGATGCCTGATCCGTGAGTTGTCTCCCGTTTCCTCCCTGGTTCAGTTTCGGGCAGTTCCTTTTGAAGTGATCCGTGCTGCCGCATTCGTAGCAAGCACGGCTAGTGGTCACCATTTGGTTTCCTTGCGGGTTTTGTTGTCGGGCCGGTTGGGTCCTAAATGGCTGCGCACGGATAGGTTGCGGTTGTCGATTCAGGTTGTTCAGATTTGTCTTACAATTTGGTGCGTAGTGTCCAGTCCTGCCACACCGGTGGCACACCACCTCTTTGCACACGCCACCATGGTGGTAACCACATTTCCCGCACTTAGGAAACGTTACCTTCTGCGGTTCTTGCCTTCCGCCCGAACTCGTCATGGCATAGCTCTGGGCAGCGGGCCTAGCTCGTTTGCTTTGCTGCTTTTCCTGGATCCTATGGTCATGCGTACCCCGTTTTCCCCCAGCGGATTCTCCTGTCACCTTTAGTGATCCGCTCCGTAAGAAATCATACGTGACAATGCCAGCCTGTGTCACTGCACTTTCATACGTCTGGTGTCCCCCCGCGTTAACTATACTCCTCACTACTGGAGTAAGTCCCCAAATATAACGTTCCACCCTCTTCGACTCTGGGGTGACCAACCACGGTACTAATCGTGACAGTTCATTAAACCGGTTGGTATAACCCAAGTGGTCCGCCCCCTTCATCTCCAGATTCCACAACTCATTTTCCAGTTTCTGCAATTCATTCTTTGGGCAGAAATGTTCCAACACAAGAGCCTTAAGCTCTGTCCAGGTCATGTGGTTTGTTGCCGCCTGACCTCGAGTCTGTACTATGGTGTTCCACCATGTCAAGGCATGGTCTGTGAATGTACAGGTGGCGTACTTAACGACACAATCCTCAGGATAGTTGCTGATATTCACCACTGATTCTATTTTCTCTATCCATTTAACTAACCCATTCGGTCCTTCAGACCCGCTAAACTCTAATGGCTTGCACAACATAAAATCCTTGATCGAACATCCCCGGGATGCACGAATCGGTTCCGTACGGTTTGTCTCTACCGTAGGTATGGGGCCATTACTGTCAGTAACGACCACCCTAGGCGGTGCGTCATTACTCGGAATCGTGTTATCATTCCTTGGAGGATTAGCATTTTGTTCCCCGTCATTATTTATGGGCGTTTGATTGCTCGGAGGGGTTGGATTGGTCGAGTTGTTAATACTGGCGGCGATGCGCGATACTATATCCGGTATCGCCGCCTCCAACTGTTGAGCAATCAAACGGCTCACATCTACTTCCGATATTTTCGTTGATCGTTTCGGTGCCATTCTACACAACATCAAGAAATACATATAATCAATACCATCTCAAATTATGAAACACAATACATATTTCATTCATTAGTAAACATTGATACATATTACACAAACATCAGTTTACATACTTTCCAGTCAACATTACATAACTAAGTTCTAATATAAGGGCACTATGTCGGTATCATCTCGACATAACCCGTAAAGGGGTCAGTGCTTGAATGATACCCAAAAGTATCTATAATGATCTGCCCCAAAAGAGACCCACCCTAGGGGCCAGTGGTTGTATCATAACTAACAAGATTCACTCCGTGTTAGTATCACCACTAACTACTTACACGGAGTATCAAAAAAATGGTCCCTGTCTATCCCCAAACCCAAAACAACTAAACATGGTGGTAAACCAACCCCACCAACATCGCCACCAGCACCACTAACACCGCCATCAGAACCCGAACCCGACTCTCCATCCGTTCAAGCATCCATTGGGAGTACGAGCACTCCCTCTTCAGTTGGGCAATTGCATACTGATGATCCAGTATGCAATCACCCAGGTACATTCTCCTTTGGACTCCCACCGTCAAGGCGGCGGAGTGCTCGTTACCTGTTCGGTGAGCGTCCGGAGCCAGGCCGCGGCATCCCGCTCCTGTCTCGGGAGACCCCACACCGGTAGGGTCGCAGGCTCGGGACGAGAGCTGGAGGACTCGCCCCTGCGAGTAGCAGGTCTCGGTGGGGGCGAGATAGGTCGGACCGGTGGAATACTGATCCGCGCCGTGAGGCGTGGTCCGAATCCAGGGGGTGTAGGAGCGACCTGTGGTGCGGGTGGGGTCGGGGATCTGGCCATCCTAGCTGAGGAGGACTGGCCGGAATTCCTCAAGCTAGCCTCGGAAGGCTCGGTGCTGGATGCTACAAGAGGGCTCCCGGAGTCCCCGGAGCTGACCTCCTCCGGGTCCTCCTCGAACGACGCACTGGGGGTTCTTGACATATTACCTGCACACAAGTTAACAAACATATAGTTCTTCCCATAGTGTAAATCATAATCAAATTAATATGCACTTACTTATACAACTTGACTACATAACAATATTATCACATATTTGCACATATGTTGCCAATTTTACCTATTAAAGTCCCTCGTGACTTCCCCTGAATTCCCTCGTGTAGACAAGTCTGTTATTATGTTCCGGACCATAATAACCCACTTGTCCATCCAAGTTCATCCCGATCTCGTCACAATATATATTTAGTTGATATTCAGATCCTATAATATTTGAGCTACTTGTTATATTTTAGGTATCTTTTAAAGACATCCTAATTCTTTATAACCAATGGCTCTGATACCAAGTTCTGTAACACCCCGTAACCGCAGCGGAAACGTACACGGGATGCAACAGACACATCTGATATCAACAGCATTGCTTATAAAGAAAATACCACTACATTAAAGAAAATACCACTACATTAATTTATATCATATTACATTGTTGCTAATTCGTTACTGTCTAGGTGTTACACACGAGTTTTACCGATAAGACATTAATATATTCATTACAAAATATAGATCAGCAAGCTTCCAACAAGTAGCACAGATCATTAAGCACATATCAATCATTCCAACTTGGGCATACCTAGAAAACATGTAAAGAAAACGGGTCAACTACGAATAGTTGGTGAGTTTCACTAATTTAAATAAACACTGACAGATCATTTTAATAATCATTTATTAAACAATGTAATTATGCGGGGAACTATGTTTCCCCAGAACATTTATAACCTCTGGGAACTAAGTTACCCCAGAACAATTTATAACCTCTGGGAACTAAGTTACCCCATAACAATAATAACCTCTGGGAACTATGTTACCCCAGAACAATAATAACCTTTGGGAACTATGTTACCCCAGAACAATAATCACCTCTGGGAACTATGTTACCCCAGAACAATAATAACCTCTGGGAACTATGTTACCCCAGAACAATAATAATAACCTCTGGGAACTATGTTACCCCAGAACAATAATAATAACCTCTGGGAACTATGTTACCCCAGAACAATAATAATAACCTCTGGGAACTATGTTACCCCAGAACAATCCCACACGATAAACAATTTATATATTCTATGCATCAAACCATATATATATATTTAAATATACAAGTGTTTCCATACGATCAGTATGTACTTAAATACTTTAATAAATACATGCTTTCCGCCCCGGGAAAATATTTAAAACAGTTCAGTAAAAGGGGCTCGTGAAAACTCACCTTTCTGTGAGTCGGGACGTGATACAATGAACTGCTATAAGCCTGGATCTGTAATATAATATCTAGTCGTTACTATATAATTCCCATAAATTAAATACGTGTCAATCGGTACATCTGGGGACATTGTTAACCCATTACGGTACTCGATCCGGGGGCTATGTTAACCCCGTGACACT
The DNA here is from genome assembly GCF_021521415.1 of Bidens hawaiensis. Classification (NCBI taxonomy): domain Eukaryota; kingdom Viridiplantae; phylum Streptophyta; class Magnoliopsida; order Asterales; family Asteraceae; genus Bidens; species Bidens hawaiensis. The sequence continues at coordinate 123,548 of NW_027495171.1, read as the reverse complement.
TCTAAGGACCCAGATTGTGACATTACTTAGAGTCTGACGGTCAAAATTATCATTTTTATGTTTTCTTTGATTTGCGTGCCTAGCACGGTTATCCGTTTTTAGATTCAAAAATGAGTTTGTTTACAACCGACCCAAAAATGGTGTTTGACTGTTATTTTAGTTAAACTGATGAAATTAGAGCTTGGTTTGGACACCCCGTTTGGCCGCGGGGCCCGTTTCCGTTATTTAGGTGCCGGAAACAGTAAAATCGGGTGAAATTACCCAAATCATCCGAATTATTTTCGGATGATTTTCTTTTATTTAATTACTTAGTATTATGAAAATGCTCTATTTTTAGGTTTTTATATACCAGTCAGCTCGCTTATGCGAGTTTTGCCGGTTTACACGTTTTAAGCTTTAAAAATTTGTTTTTATGTTCTTTTTAGCACAAATAATTACCCGTTTAGTCTCGGGTCTTGAAATTTTGCACAAAACTTATTTTGACAGTAATAAATTTTATAAAAATTTTCCAGATTTATTTTTTTTATATTTACATTTATTTATCTATTTTTAAACATTATTAAAACACTAAATATGTCAAAAATACCAAAAGACTTTAGAAAAATCCCAAATTTTTCCGGGATGATCCCTGCCATCCTCATAACTCCCTGGAATTTTTCCAGAACCCAAAACTCATTTTTCAAGCCATTTTCACAAAAACCGAGCTAGAAAGCCCTAGAACTCGTTTTACCGAAAAGCCCCTTTAGAATTCTCCAACTGAGCTCAAATTTTGTGTGTGACTTTTATATGTTATAAAAAGCTTATCCTAAATTTTCCAGAATTTTTCATCAAGTTTAGCTATTTTTCACCATTTTTGGCCAAAACCGAGCATTAAATTCACCAAATATTCATCTTTTATCCAAAAATTACCAAAAATTCACAGATCTCATATTTTCATGTATAGATCATCTCTGTGAAATTTCATGACCCGACTCTAAGCACTCTACAATCTGTCCAAAATCACTATATCACACGAAAACCGAACTATCTTGTGTTTTCTAGCGTTAGATCGCAAAGATCTTGGTTTCTAGCCTTTGCTAGCCACTAGATACAACACTTACAAGCACAATAACACTATACCAAGCAAGTTACACCAACAATCAAACCATTTCTTTCATAGTGTCGGTTTTGATATAAAAACAAAGGTTTTAACCGTAAAAATCCGTTCTCGACTCTTTTTACTCATTTCTTGGACCAAGATCCCTTGTATACTTGTATACATCTCTTGATCATGCAAGAGTCGGTTTCATCTCGGGTTTTCACCCGTCTTTCACTTGGAAATTCATTTTCAAAGATTCTAACCGTAAAAATTCGTTATTGACACTTTTAACTCGTTTCTTGGATCAAGATCCCGTGTATAACTTGTATACATCACTTGATCTAGCAAGGATCGGTTCCATCTCGGGTTTTCACCCATACTTCACTTGGAACCTCTTGTTCTTGCAAAACAACTCAAAATAAAGAAATCAACACCAAAGATCATGCATTATAACATGCTTATACCTTGTGTTCTTGATTAGAAGGGATGGATTTGATGAACACTTGAATGTATGGAAGGATTTGGGAGAGTTTTGAAGTTGTAAAAAGAAAAAATGAATTGATAATAATGGATAGGGTGGCCGATCGGTCCACCTTATGGGGTGGGGTGGGACCCACACATCCATTCTAGGCCACACATTCGAATTACGCAATCTGGATAATGTTGTGGATAATCTGGTTCAGTTCGTTTCTCGTTTAAACTCGTAATTCGGCTTAAAACGAGCCTAAAATGGTTGTTTTTCGGGTTAAAATAAAATTTACATAAAACTGATTTAAAAACTTTTAAAAACTTAACCCATGACATTAAATGACTTAAAACATCGTATTGTCTGTATTTGTGCATCTTTTTCGGTTTGATCGATCGTCTCTTGCTTGGTTTGATGTTAAAGGTTTCGTTTATCGTACCGACGTACTAATAAATCGAAATCCTTTTTCTGTGCTATAATTCACTTATCCCGAAGCATTAATACTTCGTAAACATCACTAAACATTATATACTTCGTCTATAATGTAATTCCCGATTCGTTCGGGTTTCAATAATCGTTCATTGGTTAATTGTAATTCCAATACGATTCACTATATAATCGAGTATGATTCGTACTATGAATCATATATACTCGTATACACGTACTATAAATCATATAATCAATACTAAATGACACGTAAATAGTATATACCGGCTAGGGTATACCTGGATTTGCCGGAATCGTTACAATACTAGAGCATTGGCCAATGCAGAAGAAGAAGCATTTGATGTCACAAGCTAAATAGTACATTTGGGATGACCCAGATTTGTTCAAGATCGGTCGGATCCGTGTTGGAACCCACACATTCTTCCTTGTGTGTGGGTCACTTTAGTGGCCTATTAAACAGATAGAAAAGTCCTTACGAGTGGATTCTATTCTTTGTTTAAGGTTGCTTACGAGTTCGCGACACACTGTTTAAAGTGTCAACAACTCGGGATCATTTCTAAGAGGGATGATATGCCCTTGAAACTGATCCTTGTAGTTGATATTTTTGATGTTTGGGGGATCGATTTTATGGGCCCAATCCCGAACTCTCACGGTAATTTGTATATCTTAGTGGCCATCGACTATGCATTTAAATGGGTTGAGGCGATAACCACTAGGACGAATGATCACCTTGTCGTTTGTAACTTTGTTCAAACTAATATTTTCTCGAGATTTGGAATCCATCGGACCATCATTAGTGATGGGTGATCCCATTTCACACATGAGTTTTATTCTAAATTCCCACACACGCCCGCCGACTTTGAAGAGCCACACGCTGTTTCATTTGCCCTGGGCTGACACACCTTTGAGATGTCCGTACTAGAGTTTTCCGTGGTTACATGTTTTTATACACGCAAGGAGGTTCACACTTCGGAGTTTATTAAGACCATCAGGGGTATGCGTTGCGGGCTCAGCGTGACAGAGAGTTTAAGTTGGTTGAGGCTCAGTTAGCTCAGTTTGCGGATGGGGGCTACTCCAGCACAGTTTTTGAGTCATCGATACGGGACCCTGTTGACAGCTATATTCGTAGGGTGGTTGCTTGCACTATCGTGGGCTGACATTTGGGCCACGATAAGTGCAGCAACCTCGATCTTTTATGTTTGTTATCGGTCATTGGCCAGAGGGAGGACAATATATCCATGATTTTGTTGACTTCTTATTCTCAGGGCCGTCAATTAAATGGTGTGTCGGCACGGTTGTCTTTGGGACCATATATTACACGTATGGTGGAGTGTTTGGGGGTATTTGCAAGATATCTAGTTGATTACTTTACCACAAGGCTCGCGACCGAGCCTTATACATTGGAGGATGCCCGGAGGGTCAGGATCTATGAGTTACACGATCCACCAGCTTTAGTCCCGGTCTGACGAGGCCCACAGGCTCCACCACCTCCAGGGACAGATGCTGATATTGCCTTTCAAAGGGGCATTCCCACACAAAGGCAACATGTTATGGTTCCGAGATTGATGTGGCCACAACAGCAGTTTCCCTTGAGGCAGCCACCACCATAGCCATAACAACCAGTCCACTCGACATGATATATCAGCTGGCTATACATGAGGAGACTCGGGCCCACCTGGCCCAACATGATGACTATTTTCTTACTTTTCTCTCAAATTTGCAGGTACCATTTCCTCATTTCACTTCAGATTCCTGACCCACAGGGTTGGCGGTCAGGCTAAGGGAGCTAATGGTGATGCCACATGCTGGTGGATTTGTCGAGCAGGTTCTTGGAGCTGATGTAGCTCCAATGGAGGAGTAGTGATTGATGATTGCAGAAGACTACCGGTTACATTTTTTGTTTCATTTTCCCTTTATTTTGTTTTTGATGATCATAGTCTGTATTTAAATAATATAATACTGGGAAAATTTGTATGGGTAACTTGGGTAATATTTGTATATATATCTTTTGTTTGATGTCTATTATGTTTGATTTTTGTATATTATGTTGTATTTGAACTTTGTGGGTGTAGTTCATTATAAACCCCTATGAGATCTCACTCGTCCACCCGTGATACCGGGGGGTTTAAAGGGCCTATTGGATACTCTAAATGCAATCGTGGTTCCTATGAAAGTGAGTTAGGTCTTTTAACATTTTAATTCGTTTAACAAAATTTGTTATGGAACTTAATAATCGACTCAGTAATCGTTTAATAAAGTTAATTAATTAATGAATCATTTTTTGCAAAATTCTTAAAAGACCTACGCCTTAAACTTGTGAGAAGCTCGCTTCTACACTTCTCGAGATTTCGCAGATTCGGTTATGGTATTTGGTGGAGACGAGTGTCCACGAGAGTTTAAGAGCCACGTTGAGCATGCATTATCATTCATATCAGGTGATTTTAGTTTCATAATTTATTTTGATATTTTAGTTAGAGTGTTAAAAGTGTAATTGCATATTTTAGTGTTAGAACCATGACATTATAGCACCGATTTTTAAATTGTTAAACAGTCAATTTCAACTCCGTACTCTAAATGTTCTTTAAACGATTCATATTTTTAACATTGAGGACAATGTCAACCTCAAGTGTGGATATGGGGGGAAATTGGATTTTTTAGCCCGTTATTACCTCAAAGAGTGTTCGGAAACCAAAGTTGTTAACTGTTACTATTGTTATTAATACCAAGTTATAGGTTTTTGGTCAATGTTGGATTTTCAGCTCCTAACAAATTAATTTCAAAAAGAGAAGTTGAAAATGGGGTCATTTAGGCGGGGATCACGAGTCAAGGGGACTAATATACTTGTTTCATATCGGCAGCCCACATTTCTGGACATATTGTGAGATGCCCCATATACTTAATACACATTTTATATAATAAATATCAAACATGTCATGTGATAATTTTGAGGGTAACCGGTATGTTTCACAGAATTAGAACTTGATTGTCATATGCATATCGAGATCTTAATACCACCACTAGTATGGAGATTAGAACTTTTTAAAACTCCTTACCCGGCATTGTTCCTCTAGGAGACCATTTAGACCTTATTCCTTTTCGTTTGCTAAACCCAACATTACACACCTTTTCAGCCTTGGCCTTCATTTTATTTTAACCATGTGTGATGAAGTCCAGTTCGTTATCAAGTTTATATAGTAAAAAGAGTTGTAAGTATTTGATTGCCAGAGTTGTATATAATTGTTTAGTGTATTATTTATAAGTTTGGTAAAAAAAAGTTTGTATTAGTTTATGTTCAGTCATTGTAAATAGCAGTTTGTATTTGATTATTTATTTGGGTATTTGTAAAACTGGGTTTAATCCACCTTAGTCACTATATATGCCTAATCCGCTCCCAAACATAAGCATCAGCAAACCCCTAGTCCTATTCTTTATGTAACCGGTGGGTAATGGGTGGAGATATGACTGACCTGCAAGCTTATTAAGTTGTGATTCATATTTGGTATTTGAGGGCAGAGATATATACTAGCATATCTTTTGCTAGTCCAGATATTAAACCGAGAGGAGTGTTCATAGAGTGAGGGGTATGAACATGCATACCTTAACCGGAAACAAAGTTCACTCGTCTAGGCGGCTCTATTGTTTATATAGTATCAGTATTTATATTTTTGGGTTGTCAATCTAGAAAGTGTCAGTTTGGAAACTGGGTATGACCATAAACCTTACTAGTATTAGTGGCGATAATCGACATACCTATGATGGAGGCTGATGCTTACTTTAGAGTTTTGCTTGAGGGCAAGCAAAAGATAAGTGTTGAGATGTGATGTTTGGTCAGTTCGTATATTTATATATTTTAGTTTGGTAAATATATAGTTTTAATCTTTTATTGTGTGTACTTCGGCACTTCATGCGCGTTTGTTGCTTTTCAGGTCCCAGGTTATTAAAGCAACTATTTTGGACTTGTACGAGCACGGGATAAAGACCTGGGATGACTATCACATGAAACGAGACTAGAAAATAAAGGTGCTGGTGAGGAGTTCCATCGCCATATGCGATGGGGTGAAGAGAGAGAGAGAGAGAGTCCATTGCATATCGCGATGTACTTATTATTTTGGAGACGTTGACTTTTGGTACATCGCGATACGCGATGGACCTGAGAAGACCCCATCGCGCATCGCGATGGGTGGAAAAATGGAAAATTTAAGGTTTTTGATTATAATATTTTTTGACGACCCTATGACGAGCTATCACTTTCTATAGAAGTTTCCAAGGCTGAGAAGACTATTTCCATCATTCCGAGACTATCTACATGTTCCATATCATCCGAATCGACGATCTTGTGATGTCGAGATGCGGCTGGTCTTCTAGAATCATACTACAAATGTAGAGTTTATATTACTGTAGTTTTCTAACGTGTTAAAGAACATACTATTTGTAATTATCTTTGATTAATCGATGAATATTGATCTTTGTTAGTCGGTTTAGGTTTATGTCAATCCGAACGATTAGTCTACCAGTTGCTATGATAATTGCTTGTAGGGTTGTTTGACTAGTTTGAATATGATGAAGCATACAGTTGCCTTTAGTTGGGTCACATTGGCCGGGATTGTTTGATAACCAGTGTCGTGTGTTTGCAATTGTTGATGCCTAAGGTTTACCTAGTTAGCCAATCTGATTTGATCATTGACAATTAATCTGTTAAGTGAATATGAGATTACTGTTTATCTATTTGCTTGAACCTCCAGGTGTGATTTGTCTTCATTAATTTCTTGATCTTTGCTCTGTTTAACCTTTTTATATTAAATCCAATCCTTTGCTAGGGTGATCAACACTCACAACTGTTTACTTCATAATGTGTGAAATTGATTACATGTTACACTAATCACATACGCCTTATGGATACGATACCTGACTTGGCCTATCTGCTTAGGTTAATTAGGTTTTTGCACGACTCGAACAACGATCATCAGGGAGGCTCCTCTCCCCACGCACCACGCGGTGTGAGCCATTGACAGCACCCTGTGTCACGCGAGGCGCGGTGGGCGTTTATGTGCGTTCTTATTGGCGGGTCAACCGCCTTTCCATCATCTTCTTCGATTTTTCACCCTTTGACTTTTTTTTGCACGAGTTGGATGAGCCTGGACCTTTATTTAGTCAATAATATAGAGTCACCAGTTGAGTCAAAACCTATTTAATTGGTGTTTAATATTACTAACGACTAGCATTGTGACTAACTCTTGAAATTACTCACTCTGACATTGTTATTAAAGATTTTCACCCTATTTAAAGCCTCTCAAACTTCTGCAAATTGTTTACCACAACTCCGTCCACTCTCAATTGTGTTCTTGCTCTCCAAGTGGTGTCAAAGTCCAAGTTTGACCTAGCAAGTCAAACCGATCAAGTTCTTCTTTCTCCTTTGATATTCCATCCTTGGGTAATTATTGTCTTGTTTCTGTAAAATCTTATGTGTGATCATCATCATGTTGTCATGCTAAATAGACAATTGTGGTCGTGTTTCACCACCGCTCGTCGGTATGTCCAATGTTTGGTTTATGTCTTTTTTAACAACTTTAAACAACTTTTTGTAATCCAACTAAACCAAATATGATTCTAAACAATTTTGACGTATTTTACATGTCATAAAAATATGGAATACAAACCCACTCAATCTTGGATTTGTGTTCGATAATGTGAACCGCTCGCTTAAGAACTCGTCTTCTTAATAAATGTTCACTTCTATGCGAACCAAACTCATTAAAATTAACTAATGATTATGATAACTTAATACTCTTTTTAAGACTAAAAATAAAACAACTCAAAACCTTATTGCTATGAGTTATAAACTCAAGTATTTATTTTCCTTTACAATTGTAAACCGAATAGTTGAACGTCCAACGTGTTATCTCCTTAATTTCTCAAACATCATTTTTGATCCTCGTTATTGTATCTAGGGTCGCTTTTTGAGCCGAATCTTGTCGGATCGTTCGTTTAAGGTCATGCTCGTCTTAATCCTTGCGCTACTTTTCATGTGAGTTTCTCACCCCCCTTTCAACTATTTTAAATATTTTGGGGTAGTATATATATCCTAGAAAATTGCTTAGGATTATTGTCTCATTTCCTCAAACTACAATTTTGATCAATTATTGTTTATTATTTATTGTTGCCTCATGACCACAGTAGTCTCAATAAATATGAACATACACACCCCTTACTATTTAGACTTTATGTCAAATAAAAAAGAGCATCATTGATACTTTTACATATTTCATTACTTGTTTGTTTAATATGGATGTTCATGAAATTGTATGATTTTTCCTTATATATTTTATTGTAATAACTTGTGGGAAATTCACCAACTATTTTAATTGACATTTATTTTACATATATGCTACATGTATGAACGTTTGATAACATTATCAAGACCAAAGACATTAGATTTCCTTTAGGTTTCTTTAATAAATGATTTAATAGTTTGTTTTGTTAAGTTAATTATATTATTGAACTTGTGTACTTAAGATTTAAATGATAATGATAATATTGCCGCTTTAATAGTTGCTACATGTACTATGAACAATCTATATGTTACGCCCAACGTAAATTTCTCCGTCGGTCGAGGTGTGACAAAATATACATATATGAATTACATAATGAATATTAATGAATGAGCAATAGCATATTTCCTAAAATACATAGATTAGTAAGAAATTTGTATTTGTATTTTAAAAGAAATCAAAATGGAAGATTGTAAATCTATACCTATTAAGAAAAATAGAAGGTTAGCATCAAATCATCTTTAGTTGAGTTGGTAAGCCACAAACATCTTAAAAGCTAGGTAGTGAGTTCGATACCCATCAACAACATATTTTCATTTTAAAATTTTTTATTAAACCAAAATAGACAATCAAATGGAATTGGTTAAATAAGAAACTTGTACACTTGGCATCCTATGTGGAGGGCCTAGTTAAATGCCATGTGGACCATACGCTTCTTTTAACAGTATAGTTAGATGGTGTTCGTTGCTGAGCAATTAGGCTAGAAGTAATATCGTGTGTTATATACATAGAATGTATACGCATGAGATGTCATGCGCATGGATCTCATACATTCGAAATACCTTACATGTGTATGGATGTGTATACGTTTGAGGGTGTGGTCTATAAATAGAGGCTCATACTCATGAGCTTGTTATGAGTATTCTTAAGTGTGTGTTTTCTAGGGTGTTCCTCTAGAGTGATAGAAAACCAAGGGGTGCACACGTCGGTGAATCGATCCTAATGAGTGTGTGTGTATGTACATATACATGTATGTATGTATGCATGTATGTAAAAGTTCATGATACAGATTGAAATCATGCAACGATGTTTACGAACAACTGATTCAACTCTTTAATTAATCGAGTGGAAATCGGTACAAGATGCAAAACACGATAGATATCTCATTTAAGCCCAAAACTTATTGATAGTAGCGATACGGTACAAGATATGAAAGTTAACGTAGACGAGCTTACTGGATCAGATTATACAATAATAAAAGACCAATGATCCAAAAGCCTATCAAATGAAAACAAACTAATCCTATTTATAGAACAAAGCATATACACCCAGATTAGTTCATCGTATAAATCCATTGCCATCAACGTATAAGTGCAGTCATGTCCAATCATCCGTATATATCCGTATAAGTCACATAATCATTAATTAATATGCGGAGAATAATAGAAGTCATGCACATACATATTCACCATGCAACGTATCATGCAGCATCGTATATGTACATCAAACTATATGCGGCAACTAGTAGCCACATAAGTCAACACACAATAACAAGTAACCGCATAAGTACACTATAGTAACAAAACTTATACGTCTATATGCAGCAGCACTAGTCACCAACGTATATGTCCTCAAATAGCCGTATATGTCCAAATCAACTAGTAACGTATATGTTCTTCGCAAAACCCGTTTGTTAACACTACTATCAAACGACCACTAACAAGACGAAAGCTAAAGACGTATCGTGCATCAGCCGACTCCCCCTCGGATTTTGCTTCATCTTGTTCATTTAAACACTTTACGTTTTCGAACCTTCAATAATAATGGTTTAAACTTGGTCGTTCAAAACCAAAAATCATCTCTAAACATTCATACGCACTATTATCGCATTCCGATTGTAGGTTCCCAGCCGGATCTACACGGAATATCTCGTTCTACGTAGGTGCGGAATCCCTACGTAAGACGTTACGAGCGTAGAAGACGATACGAGCTAACACGATCGAACACACGTTACAACAAACAAATACACGTTGTATTGCAACCGGAAAACATGTGATATAATGATCACTGATTACACAAACTCTCTGACTCGTTACAACTCGAATGATAAACTTGTTAATAACAACAGCCGTAACCTAGCTGTTTATATAGACGACAACTTCGCCTGGCATGTTCAGGCGAAGTTGTCCCTAACTTCGCTTGTTCCACAAGTTCGCCTATAACAAGCGAACTTGTGAGAACATCGCTTACAAACATAACACAAATTCAACTAACTCGATTACAGACACTAGACACTGAACTACTGACATCATGCACCAACAGACTCCCCCTTGGCAGTAGCTTCATATATTTATCTTCAAAACACGTGTCTTGTAATCTTCAATCTTTTATCTTCATCTTTAAGCATGCACTCCTTCTCGAACACAAACCGAAACAACTCTTTGATATTTCCTCGCTTCGTTTTTCCAAGCAGGAATATAAAATATCTTCTTTTCATTCAACACCTGTAGATCAGTTTGAGACAAGTTCACTAGATGCATCGGATCATACACTCTAAGCAGCTCTTGTTCATCTTCGTCTTCCATTACTGCTTCAGCTGTTTCACAATCTACATACCACCACTTCAGATCTTTGAGCACATCCTTGGGCATTAGTTTCATCGGCACTTCTTTCAAACACCGGATCGGTTTATACTTCATAATCATCCAAGGCTTGCCATCTGCTCTCAATCCTCTATCTTTGTCTTCAATAAGTTTTCCCTTTTGTGGTTTCAACAGCTCGAACTTCTTTTCCTTTATACTCTCCTTCCATACTATCTTCCGAATGACTCTAGCCATATTATCATCACTCCTGTTTATCAATCCCAATCTGGCTAAGTCTTTCACTTCACACTCTGGCAATGTATTCAATGATCTCAACATCCTTTTGAAGTACTGAACACCGTCATACCTCTTAATCACAAAGAGCCTCAACTGCTCATCATATATCCAGCAAATAATCCCCTTCTTCGCTTCAGCATAACCTTTAATGTTGTAACTCTTCTTAAACATAGTAGGGACCGCCGGTTTCTTCATTTTTACAAACCACTGAGCGTAGCCTTCTTTCCATCTTGGCTGCTCTTCCCATTCCGTCTCATCACTTCCAATCTCTTTACTCATATCTGCCTTATCCACTTCCGGAATCTCATGCTCAATATTCTCCTCTACTATCTCTCCCTCTTCAATATCATTATCAATAACAATCTCTGCACCAATCTTCTCTATCTCATCAACTGGTAATACATCATCATCACACATAAACTCATCATCCATCTCCTCAACATCCACAACCACCACATCATCACCTGTACCGCCCGCTGCACTTGTTGACTCCCCTTGAGATGTGGAAGTCCCAAGAGCTTGTTCAGTTCTTGGCAACTCTCCACCTGCACCTTTCGATGCATTGGGATCATCGTCTCGATCATTTCGCTTCTTAGTCCTCAGCTCATCGCCTTTACAGCTCGTCTCCCCCTGAGATGCCAAGAACTCCTTCAAAGCATCAATGATTTTGCCATGTTCGATCAGCAGGGACGACTGTATCTGATTCTCTGCAACAAGGCGCTGAATAGCATGGGTCTGGATAAGATTTACCCTTGATTGTTCTGCCACGACCCGTTCAAGTGCTGCTATTCGTTCTGAATCTGATAAGGTTGCATTGAAATCGAACCTCAGATGTGATATATCTTGAGTGTACTGAGGAGGGATTTCCAATGTAACTGGGACCTCAGAAGTAGGCGTAAACGTAACCGCAGGTGGTATTGTCACTGACAACCCTGCAGCAGTAGCAACTACAGTCGACTCAATAAATCTCGCCACGACCTTCGTTGGAGTAAGAGTTGGAGGTGGCAAAGATACAATTTCCGGAGTCGATAGCTAAAATGTAGTGGGTGGGAGGCCAAATGAGGATGAGGTAGCCACCACGGGAACATCCGTGGCGCTTGGCCTTGTAACCGGCAATGGTGTAGGAATCATGGTCATACCGGACAGTGCGGGTGGAGTGAAACGTATCACCCTTGAGCTCTCACCAGCTCCCAAACCTGCACCTATCCGTTCCCTTCTTGATCTGCGAACCAACTGATGTACTTCTTCCTCAAATCTGACTCACTATCATCATCGGTTCTCTTCCTTTTCCCATGAAGCCTCTCTTGTGTTACCAAAATTCGTCTCGCTTCAGCCACTTCATCATCAGAATCAGAATCAGCCACCGTTGTTGCTGCCCTAGTCACATTCACATTCGAAACCTGTGCTACCGAAACTTGCACATTCTCTACAGGATCCACCCACTCCATATCAAAGAAGCCTTGACCACCAAACTCTGCATCAAGGTCTACATGTTCTTCCGGTGACACAACAGGTGCAGCAGGTATAGCTTGAGGTGCTCCAGCCTGTTGTGGTTGAGGATCCCGAAACTCGTCCCCACGAGCAGGAACATACTCTGGGTTGATCAAGTACCCAAATAGTGGAGTATGTCGAGGACGGAGCTCAGGTTTGCTCATAGCACTGGATGATCTGCATTGAGCGAAGATCCTTTTACTTACACTTTCAACGTATCTGATTGGACGGCGCTGAGGTAGCGTGGGAGCAACATGATTCAAGATCATTTGGAGGAATCTTGGATACATGAGAAATCTCTCACGCGCCATCGCTCTTCTTTGTCGATCTATCTCGTAAAAGACCATCTGACTAAAGCTGTAACGCTTATTGTAAGTCAGAGCAGTCATCGCCGACTGCATGGTCGCGCCCATACCATCCGTACCAGCCTTTCTCCCCGACATGCATACTATCATCACATGCATGAGAAAGCGCCACTGGTCTAGCAAGAACCCCTTGCGTCTCTGAGTATCCCCCAAGGGACCAGAATATCCCATCCTCAAAAACGCACCATCTCGGAATGGAGCTACAAAATCTGTTGGATCGTCTCTTGTTTCATCTCCGAACTGCAAAGCCACCCGGATCTGTTCAGATGAGAACTGAACAATCTGATTATTAACTGTTGCACGCATCACCGAGGGCTCTACACGACAGTCATATTCCACGGTCTGCCAGAAATCTTCAATGTTCGGCAAAGATATCGGCAGTGTTGTGGTAATTGCGTGAAATATACGCGAGCGTAGTAGAAACGTGATGATATCGCGGAAATCATCAACACCGCTCGCATCCGGGTCCAATGTGATGTACATGTTGTGCCCCGGGAAAAACTGTCGGTTGTTGTCTTCACCGTCATCACCACCTGCACCGCCTGCTCCAGCTACAGCAGCCATTTCTGCAACAAACAGGCTAAGTTCGATAAACGTCGAGGCAAATCACAAGTTCGCCTGTTACCATGAGCGAAGTTATGATTTATTCTGTATAGGCGAAGTTAGAGGTGGGGCGAAGTTGGGAACAACTTCGCCTCAACTTGAACTTCGTCTGTTAACTGTTAAGTAAAAAGGGCCAGGCGAAGTTAATGACAACTTCGCCTAACCACAACATCGCCTCATATACTGTTACACAATTAATTATCAGGCGAAATTAAACCTCAGGCGAAGTTAAGAATAACTTCGCCTAACCTGTAAGTTCGCCTGAATATGAATCGGCAACAGTTAGGTTTTCGAATCGACGTGTAGTTGGTGAATTGGGTTAATTTGGAGATCGCGGACTCCGTAAAACATGTTTTTATGAAGTTCTAGACGATCAATATGATTACGACCACGTAATTACATGTTTGAAAATCGGGTATTTGAGGTTTCGAACAACTAGGTCACGAAACGGTTCGATACGACCTGTGATTAACATCAATTGTCAGAGAATATACGATATAAGGACACTACAAACCTTTAATCGGATTCGAATCGAGAAAAAAGTAACACAGATTGAGTCGATATATAACTTCGCTTAGGGTTTCAGGAAGATAAGTTCGCTGGTGTTGAAAATAATGACAGTTTGACCTTAAAACTTCTTTATATAGGGTCAGAGTTATACCGGCGAAGTTATGGATAACTTCGCCTATTGCAGGCGAAGTTATGCACAAGTTCGCCGATATTAAACTTTACAAAACAACCCCTATAATTTGAACAATTTGCGATTAAGTTTTAAAACATCCTTTAAAGAGTTAAATGATACAATCAATACCAAGTAACCAGGTATAAAATCATACAACTACATAAGTAGAAAAAATTTAACAAAAAAGTACACGGGATCAAATTTCAGTCTCGACAGGGACTACCATGTTTTAGAAAAGATCCGAACAGGAATCATACTAATTACGTGACTGTCACACAGATCCGTGTTCAGTTGTATTATGACATAAAGAAACAGGTTGTAAGCAGGTAAATAACTTAAAATGGTTTTCATCGGTTCTGTGATACGGGTTAGGTTCAATTAAGCTCAAAACTTAAGTGGGCAACAACTCAGAGATTATGATGCCTCCTATCTATTCTCAAAGCGTATTTGGCTTTCCCCAAGTCACCCCGAGTTGACCTCGACCCGTAGTGTCTGATAAAATAGTAAGTACTCTTCAATCTTTAGACTCTTCTTCCCGTTCTCTTTCTTACATCTTGATAGGTATTAACGTTATGAACTCTAGAATATCTCAATAACACACACATTTTTTTTTTTAAATATGTACACAACTTCAGAGTAAACTACTGCAAGTCCCGAATCTGGATCACTGCAGTGTCTTGACATGCTATCTTCACGGGAATCAGAACACTCACGGGCTCGTGTATGACTGGGTAATCGCTTTTCTGCCTATCATTCGGAAAGATATATATGAAGACATGCACAACTCATAAGGAGTTTCCACGTAAAATCGAGTAGATTTAGTTAGTATCACTTCTACTTTTACGCACCATAAAAAGCTACCATGACATACAATGACTGTTCTAAAGTCTTTTAGGCTTAATAACTTCACTAGTTAAGCACACAGAATCAGTATATCTATCACTTTCCAAGGTTGGATCAATTTTCTGTTAAACATAGTAAAGGAACTTCTTACGAAGTAGTAGACTTGAAAAATAATTTCATCTCCCGAAAAAAAAAATTTAAACTTCTATCGCCCCGATCAAAACGAAGTTTTCAGGTAAACGGCTATCCCGAAGATCCAATGGATCAACTGGACCGACCACATACAAGTATGTGTCCTTCTAACTAAGTATGATCGACTAATTTTCAGCGAAAGAATAAAACACATCATAAACCGCCCCGGTCACTTTCAGTCATCTGGTTAATGGCTATCCTCATATTCTACAAGTAGAAATGAGGACCAAACAAATCCGAAGATATGTCCTTCAAACTGAGGCAACCGACATAATTCTAAGCGATAGTGACGTTTTTTTTTATAAAACAAACAAAACAAAAAGCACGGTTACTCGGGATTGATCATCCCATTCAGCTCAACAAGGTTTTGAAAACGATTTTTGTCAAACGCTTTAGTAAACAAGTCAGCGAAATTATCTAACGTATCAACCTTTTCGAGCACAATCAGTTTCTTCTCAGCACAATCCCGTATAAAATGATGACGAATGTCAATGTGTTTAGTTTTGCTATGCTTTACGGGATTGTTAGTTACTGAGATAGCAGCAGGGTTATCAATGCAAATAAGAGTATGTGAGAAATTCAGACCATAATCGTTTAATTGTTGTTGCACACACTCTGACTCCGATTCAGTTGCAATTGACAGAAGACACGATTCTTCTGTTGCCATTTCAGTCGACCTCATGTCCATAACATACGTATTCTTTTCTCTTGGAGCCTTCATTACAATCCAATCCTCTGGTATCTTGAAACCAGGATACAGCACGATCGCCTCATTCTTGGTAAAGTGCACGGTGTACTCTTTGTCATAGATCTGCGATACACTCAGCAGATTATGCTTCAATTCTTCAACGAAATTCACTTTCTCTAACGTCATTTTTCCATTCGTCACCGTCCCAATTCCTGTAATCCTTCCACCGCTCTCTCCAGCAAAACTCACTCTTCCTCCTTGAACAGGTTTCCAGTCGTGTAACAAATTCTTTTTACCCGTCATGTGCTGGGAACAGCCGCTATCCACAACCCATAGATTGTTTGCAGCCCTGTTCAACTGTTCCTGCACGATTAAAGCAGATGATTAAAATCTGGAGACCCAAGACCTATTGGTCTTGGGTCGATACATCTAGTACTTTGGCTGTCCAAAGTTAGTATCAGAATAATTTCTGTAAGTCCTAAAAGGATACCTTCTTGTAGATTGACTATGAGGCCATCCAAACCTTCGTGAATTAAATGAATTAGTACTTATGGTTTGGTTGCTAGCAGTGAAAAACTGAGATCGATTTCTTTGAAAACCTGGATTAGTCCAATGTCTGAACTTTGATGAGTTTTCATTTTTACCATTATATTGATTACTGTTAGTTCTTTTCTCAGATTTTGAAGGCCTCACACCTCTGAATCTCTGCTTCGGAGGGCAATCAGCAATTAGGTGTCCTAATTGATTGCATCTGAAACAACTTCTGTGTTCAACTTTCTTCTCAATAGTTGTTTTAGATGTTGAGGCTGCATTACTGCCCGTTTGTCTCACATATGGTGGGACATACGGGTTTAGTGGAGAATTTTTTTTAGTTGTTTTATTTTCCTCTCCACGTTTTGGTAACACTGCCTCTTGTTTTGTCTCACTCGACTCGGATGACTTGTCCGAGTTTGATGAGACAGGACTAGGAGCAGAAATCTTAACCTTAGAAACAGGCTTACTCGTTTCGCCTTTACTAACTTCTGGATCTTTAATAGTAACCTTAACAGGAACTGTCTGACCAAAATCAACATCAACAGATTTCTGATTACTAGGATCATAAGTATAGTTATGATTGTAAGGTGGTGGAACTTTATGATATCCAATTCCTCCCCTTTTAACTGGGGAACCTTGATCACTAACGAGGTGATCAAGTATAGCGGAGGAATTTCTGAATTGCTCAAGTTTTCTGTTCAGTTCCACCACTTTCACCTGGTGATCAGCTATCTGTTTATCCCTTTCAGCTATGAGTTTGGTTTTTTCTTCTATCCCTTTCAGCTATGAGTTTGGTTTTTTCTTCTAACACTTCACAGCTAAGATCAATTACTTGAATTTTCTCAGCTAGACTGGCTTTAAGACTTCTAATATCTTTCTCACTAGCTTTTATTTTTACCTTGTAACTATTTTCTCTAGCTTTAGTGAAATGATGATCTTCTTTTAATGTTTTAAATTGAGCATCCAAACTAACAAAATGATCAGTTATAGTTGTCAATTGTTCAGACAGATTTTCACATTTAGTACAAGGGAGTTTAGTACTTACCTCGGAGAGCTGGTCTGTCACTTCTGCCATGTAAGCTTCATTTTTGCCAGTCACTTTCTCACTTCCTGCAGTTTCGATGTTCGCTAAATTGGCCTGTTCGAACACTTCCTCAACATGCAAATTCCAGTTGTACTCCCCGTTCTGTCTGGATATCATGGCTCTATTATCATTACCAACACCACTCTGTTGTGTAGACCTGTTCTGACTGCGTTCTACACGTTCATTTGTATACTCTTTTGCAAAGTGGCCATTCTGCTGACAGTTGTAACACCTAACCTTCGACTTATCAAACCCTGGTCTCTCACCAACAAACTTCCTACCAGTCTTCTTCATAAACCGTTTAACCCTTCTCACAATCATCGCCATCTGCCACTGCAGATCCATCTCTTCCAGATCATCAGCATCGATCTGATCATAGTCTTCGTCCAAAGTTGCAGGATCAACAATCTTACCCTGAATGTAATATTCATACGAAGCAATGAAAGATGCATAGAGAGCAAACTGCTGTTCAGCAGATTTAACACTCATGGGCATCTTAGAGTAGTTGTTATTAGGAACACTTGAAGAAAAACTACTCTTGGTTGCTTGAGGTTTAGAAGCATTTGATCCACCAGCTACAAAACACACATCACCATTCATGTTGAGAGATACATGACCTTCATGTGTTGAGTTAGCGCCCGAGTCTCCCTTAGAGTAGTAAGCAGATGATTCAGACTTCGAACTTGAACTTGAGTTAACTTTTGCACCATACATTCCTGGATCTTGAACCTGATCAGTAGGTGTCTCTTTACGAACCATATTAAGTTCAAAAGTTCGTAGTTTGTTGACTGCTGTTTCCAAGTCATAGTCGGCAAAGTCTTTGTCTTCTCTCATCAACACAGTGTACATCTCCCATTTCGGTGGGAGAGCATCAAGAAGCTTTTCAACTATCTTGTATTCTTTGTAAGCAATTGAATAATTGCTGAGTTCGGTCATCAGATGATAATATCTCGTGATGATATCATCAAGTGACTCATTCTTCAGATACTTGAAGACCGAGAATTGGGTTTTAAGTAGTTTAATCTTTGATGCATGTATCCCCACATTACCCTCAAACCGGTTTTCAAGTGCTTCCCAAAGCTCTCTGGCAGTTTTATACTTCCTGAAGGTGTGAAGAATCTCTTGTGGAAGAGCCATTGTAATCGCTGCATGAGCTTTGCTTTCAGCCTCATACATTTTCTTCTCTTCCTCTTCCATCTTGTTGTATTTCTTTATCTGTTCACGACCCTCATACAAAGCAGTTGGTGAAATGTAACCGTCTTGAATGCACACCCACATCTTAGCATCTTGGTATTTGACATATTGCTCAAACCGATCTTTCCACGCTACAAAATTGGTTCCTTTCAGCATCTTCGGTGCCTTAGTAGCTGAACCCGTTTCTACTTCCATCTTCACCAGTTC
This sequence comes from Bidens hawaiensis, assembly GCF_021521415.1. NCBI lineage: Eukaryota > Viridiplantae > Streptophyta > Magnoliopsida > Asterales > Asteraceae > Bidens > Bidens hawaiensis. The sequence continues at coordinate 104,526 of NW_027495171.1, read as the reverse complement.
CGTAATGTTTATTGAAGACATCTTTCACGAAACACAAAGGAACCCGAAAAATAAAAATTTTATTTTTAAACAGTACTGTAGGCGAAGTTGAGGATAACTTCGCTTATGTCTTAACTTCGCTGGAATTCTTAACTTCGCTCTCTTTCTTAAATTTGCCTGATTTGGCGAAGTAGAGAATAACTTCGCTTAAGTTAAGCGAACTTGGGAGGTAGGCGAAGTTGTAGGTAACTTCGCTTGAGATAAGCGAACTTGTGGAAGTAGGCGAAGTTGTGGATAACTTCGCTTAACGTTATATCTTCGCTGAAACCCTACTAACAGTGACGACAACTTCGCCTGATGAACACGATGTTTTTGCAGGTTAGATTTCTGGGTGTTGCGAGGTTTGTGAAGGTGTTATGGGTTGTTTTTGATGGTGGGAGGTGAGTAGGACACAAAAACTAGGTAAACTCGTCCCGCGAATCGTCGAACGGAACGATTTCTACACCCGCGTGATAATCCCGAACCACACAATCACGAGCAAAAGCTCTGATACCAATTGTAGGTTCCCAGCCAGATCTACACGGAATATCTCGTTCTACGTAGGTGCGGAATCCCTACGTAAGACGTTACGAGCGTAGAAGACGATACGAGCTAACACGATCGAACACACGTTACAATAAACAAATACACGTTGTATTGCAACCGGAAAACACGTGATATAATGATCACTGATTACACAAACTCTCTGACTCGTTACAACTCGAATGATAAACTTGTTAATAACAACAGCGTATAAATCCATTGCCATCAACGTATAAGTGCAGTCATGTCCAATCATCCGTATATATCCGTATAAGTCACATAATCATTAATTAATATGCGGAGAATAATTGAAGTCATGCACATACACATTCACCATGCAACGTATCATGCAGCATCGTATATGTACATCAAACTATATGCGGCAACTAGTAGCCACATAAGTCAACACACAATAACAAGTAACCGCATAAGTACACTATAGTAACAAAACTTATACGTCTATATGCAGCAGCACTAGTCACCAACGTATATGTCCTCAAATAGCCGTATATGTCCAAATCAACTAGTAACGTATATGTTCTTCGCAAAACCCGTCTGTTAACACTACTATCAAACGACCACTAACAAGACGAAAGCTAAAGACGTATCGTGCATCAGCCGACTCCCCCTCGGATTTTGCTTCATCTTGTTCATTTAAACACTTTACGTTTTCGAACCTTCAATAATAATGGTTTAAACTTGGTCGTTCAAAACCGAAAATCATCTCTAAACATTCATACGCACTATTATCGCATTTCGATCTTTGAATTCCAGTTTCTTATCTCCAACGCGTATCGTTAAATCATCAATATGCAAGTAAGTATAGCGTATACGTAACATTTTTGTCTATGTTCTCCTTAACATGTATGCTCGTATATGTCGAAACTCTTATCCAATAATATAAGTATGCAGAACCAAATAATCGAATACGACTTGTACTTACTTATATATGTATGATAGACTTTTTGAAATATCTCATGTGAAGATAAGATATAAATATTTAGGACTTGTAATCTTCAACCTCCATTGATATGTCATCATTAGGCTTCGACCTCCATTGATATGACATCGTCAAGCTTCGGTTTACAACGACACGAAATGCATAAAAAAAAGATAGAAACGAGATAAACATCGAGTTTCTCGAGGAGAATCGGAGCCACACGGCTCTGATAACAGTTAAAAGTTCATGATACGGATCAAAATCATGTTACGACGTTTACGAACAACTAATTCAACTCTTTAATGTACCGAGTAGAAATTGGTACAAGATGAAAAACACGATAGATATCTCGTTTAAGCCCAAAGTTTATTGATAGTAGTGATACGATACAAGATACAAAAGTTAACGTACACGAGCTTTCTGGATCAGAAAATACAACAATAAAAGAACAATGACCCAAAGCCTATCAAATGAAAACAAACTAATCCTATTTATAGAACAAAGCATATACACCCAGATTAGTTCATCGTATAAATCCATTACCATCAACGTATAAGTGCAGTCATGTCCAATCATCCGTATATATCCGTATAAGTCACATAATCATTAATTAATATGCGGAGAATAATAGAAGTCATGCACATAAACATTCACCATGCAACGTATCATGCAGCATCGTATATGTACATCAAACTATATGCGGCAACCAGCAGCCACATAAGTCAACACACAATAACAACTAACCGCATAAGTACACTATAGTAACAAAACTTATACGTCTATATGCAGCAGCACTAGTCACCAACGTATATGTCCTCAAATAGCCGTATATGTCCAAATCAACTAGTAACGTATATGTTCTTCGCAAAACCCGTCTGTTAACACTACTATCAAACGACCACTAACAAGACGAAAGCTAAAGACGTATCGTGCATCAGCCGACTCCCCCTCGGATTTTGCTTCATCTTGTTCATTTAAACACTTTACGTTTTCGAACCTTCAATAATAATGGTTTAAACTTGGTCGTTCAAAACCAAAAATCATCTCTAAACATTCATACGCACTATTATCGCATTCCGATCTTCGAATTCCAGTTTCTTATCTCCAACGCGTATAGTTAAATCATCAATATGCAAGTAAGTATAGCGTATACGTAACATTTTTGTCTATGTTCTCTTTAACATGTATGCTCGTATATGTCGAAACTCTTATCCAATAATATAAGTATGTAGAACCAAATAATCGAATACGACTTGTACTTACTTATATATGTATGATAGACTTTTTGAAATATCTCATGTGAAGATAAGATATAAATATTTAGGACTTGTAATCTTCAACCTCCATTGATATGTCATCATTAGGCTTCGACCTCCATTGATATGACATCGTCAAGCTTCGGTTTACAACGACACGAAATGCATAAAAAAAAGATAGAAACGAGATAAACATCGAGTTTCTCGAGGAGAATCGGAGCCACACGGCTCTGATAACAGTTAAAAGTTCATGATACGGATCAAAATCATGTTACGACGTTTACGAACAACTAATTCAACTCTTTAATGTACCGAGTAGAAATTGGTACAAGATGAAAAACACGATAGATATCTCGTTTAAGCCCAAAGTTTATTGATAGTAGTGATACGATACAAGATACAAAAGTTAACGTACACGAGCTTTCTGGATCAGAAAATACAACAATAAAAGAACAATGACCCAAAGCCTATCAAATGAAAACAAACTAATCCTATTTATAGAACAAAGCATATACACCCAGATTAGTTCATCGTATAAATCCATTACCATCAACGTATAAGTGCAGTCATGTCCAATCATCCGTATATATCCGTATAAGTCACATAATCATTAATTAATATGCGGAGAATAATAGAAGTCATGCACATAAACATTCACCATGCAACGTATCATGCAGCATCGTATATGTACATCAAACTATATGCGGCAACCAGCAGCCACATAAGTCAACACACAATAACAAGTAACCGCATAAGTACACTATAGTAACAAAACTTATACGTCTATATGCAGCAGCACTAGTCACCAACGTATATGTCCTCAAATAGCCGTATATGTCCAAATCAACTAGTAACGTATATGTTCTTCGCAAAACCCGTCTGTTAACACTACTATCAAACGACCACTAACAAGACGAAAGCTAAAGACGTATCGTGCATCAGCCGACTCCCCCTCGGATTTTGCTTCATCTTGTTCATTTAAACACTTTACGTTTTCGAACCTTCAATAATAATGGTTTAAACTTGGTCGTTCAAAACCAAAAATCATCTCTAAACATTCATACGCACTATTATCGCATTCCGATCTTCGAATTCCAGTTTCTTATCTCCAACGCGTATAGTTAAATCATCAATATGCAAGTAAGTATAGCGTATACGTAACATTTTTGTCTATGTTCTCTTTAACATGTATGCTCGTATATGTCGAAACTCTTATCCAATAATATAAGTATGTAGAACCAAATAATCGAATACGACTTGTACTTACTTATATATGTATGATAGACTTTTTGAAATATCTCATGTGAAGATAAGATATAAATATTTAGGACTTGTAATCTTCTACCTCCATTGATATGTCATCATCAAGCTTCGACCTCCATTGATATGACATCGTCAAGCATCGGTTTACAACGACACGAAATGCATAAAAAAAAAGATAGAAACGAGATAAACATCGAGTTTCTCGAGGAGAATCGGAGCCACACGGCTCTGATAACAGTTAAAAGTTCATGATACGGATCAAAATCATGTTACGACGTTTACGAACAACTGATTCAACTCTTTAATGTACCGAGTAGAAATTGGTACAAGATGAAAAACACGATAGATATCTCGTTTAAGCCCAAAGTTTATTGATAGTAGTGATACGATACAAGATACAAAAGTTAACGTACACGAGCTTTCTGGATCAGAAAATACAACAATAAAAGAAAAATGATCCAAAGCCTATCAAATGAAAACAAACTAATCCTATTTATAGAACAAAGCATATACACCCAGATTAGTTCATCGTATAAATCCATTGCCATCAACGTATAAGTGCAGTCATGTCCAATCATCCGTATATATCCGTATAAGTCACATAATCATTAATTAATATGCGGAGAATAATAGAAGTCATGCACATAAACATTCACCATGCAACGTGTCATGCAGCATCGTATATGTACATCAAACTATATGCGGCAACTAGTAGCCACATAAGTCAACACACAATAACAAGTAACCGCATAAGTACACTATAGTAACAAAACTTATACGTCTATATGCAGCAGCACTAGTCACCAACGTATATGTCCTCAAATAGCCGTATATGTCCAAATCAACTAGTAACATATATGTTCTTCGCAAAACCCGTTTGTTAACACTACTATCTAACGAACACTAACAAGACGAAACTTAAAGACGTTTTGTGCATCAACAATATTTATGTATGTATGTATGTATGTATGTATGTATGTATTGATTGATTGTAATCATTCAGCCACGATCAATAGAAAGCATTCAATTATTGTATTCATCATGCTCGATTATCACACTTATCCGTCTTGTAGAACATAGATTCTCTTGCCGGGGGGGGGGGGATGAGTTTTTTCTATAAAATTAATCGAATTTTAATGAGCTAATTACTTTGTTAAACTCTTTTCACAACTTATAAAAATAAACACCAATAAGTAAAGAGTTTAAGGGTTAGAGATTATTCAACCAGATTTATAGAGGTTCAAGTGAATGCTAACTAATTCACTCTACGTCCTCTCACTGATCCACCAACTAAAACTTTTCTTCACTAGTTGTCTCTTTAAAATGGTAGGGATCACTAATACAATCATCTCACTCTTAAAATGAAGTGATCACCTTCTTCACCAAGCACACCAAGTATTTAGCTTTGTTATTCTTCTTAATCTCATTTTGCCATATGTCAAGATAGAGAGTTTTCACCTAACAACTAATTAACTCTATATCAAGATAGAGTTCCCAACCAAATACAAAACAACACTATATCAAGATAATGTATTCTCCTCTCAAATCGTCAACAAGATAATGAACTCTCATTTGTCAAAACGATAGAACAACCTCTATTGTTGACCCCTCAAAATAAAACTAAGGTGGTTGGATTGAGAGCTTAGAATTTTTTTTTTCTTTACACTTTCTCTTGATAATTGAAGCTTGAGTAGACTTGAATAATGGAAGAGATTAATCCTGAAGTGTGCATAAAAATGTTGTAGAACAAAGAGGTGAAGACTGAGTTTGATTAAGTCTTTTATTTATATCCATGCATGTGAGATTCAAGGATGGGGACTGTGAACCTAATTTTCGATCCCATGAATGCTCCAAGCGATCGTAGATGCCCAGTCCACTTCACATTGGTTTTGAAAATGTGAACGCTATGTGTGGTCATTGTCTTTAAATTTTAATTTCATTTGGTTGACCAACACATACGAGAAGCCATCCTGTAACATCCTACTTTTGATAATAATAAATAAAAGGATTTCGTTTACTTAATGGTGTGTTATGTTTAGTTAAGCTAAAAATAAAAATAATAGAGTGTGGGCTTGGACAACAAAAATGGAACTAAGGATGGTAATGGGACTTAAAGTCCATAGGCTTATCCAATATAAACCTCCCTAAAACCCTAAATCCACCAACTTTGCCTCCTTACACACTCAAACACACACACAAACTCTCCTATTTCATTTTGGCTTAGATCAGTCAGGATCAATTTATCTCACTATCAACCTCGTAACCAACAACTTAATGTTGTCAAGACGGTTATGAATAGACTAATGTAAAGACCCAATGATTGCTAAAGGCGGAAAAAGTAGTAATCAAGATGTTGCTAAAATAACACAAAGATGACAAACACGCAAGAGACTCAAAGATTTCCGTTGATTTTAATCAATAATGCAAAGGAATAACTTTACGGTTTCTAGGTAGAATGTCAGGTGTGGCTGTTTTCCGTACAAAAATATTCTGTCTTTTTAGAAAGTTGTTTTCCGTACAAAAATATTTTGTCTTTTTAGAAAGTCTAATATGCCGTTTTTCACCTTTTTCATAAATGTGACTTAATATTTCCTTAAATAGGCACAACTGACACCTTCTAGAAACCCTAATCATTGTAAAAACATATTCAAAATTATTACAATTGTCAGACAGGTCTTCTAGTAAGCTTTCTCTTTATCGAGCAGACCTTGTAATCCATAAGTGTGCTGGAACAATTCTCCGAGCAAGGTTTTACTTATGAATATTTTCCTTAGAAAATATTCTTCAAGCAGACTTCAATATTCATGATATAATCAAACTTTGCTTGAGAATATCCTACGAGCAAACTTTTTCTTCTTGATCTCTTCAACCTTTTGTCAAAGACTTATTATTAAACAAACTAAGTGTGCTTGGGGGTATTGTACCTTGCTCGAGATTGAACCTTGCTCATGGAAGTACTTAGTATAATTCCGTTAACTTCCTACAAGTGTGATTGAGATCATAATTATCGAAACCTTGGTCGACCCACTAATTTACCTGGTTTAAGCTTGGTAAAGTCAAGAGTTTTCTCTAAAACAAACATTGCTCGACTAAAGAACATCTTTGCTCGATGTAAGATACCTTGCTTGAATAAGTATTAGGCTTTCTCGAAGTGCCTAGTTTGCTCGATTACCATACTTAGCATTTTTCTTGAGGAGGTTGAGAAGATTCCAGTCTTCCTTAATCATCTTTTATCCAAAAAATATCCCCCCTAGATTGGAACAAACTCAGATGCACCAAAACACCTTCAGATTACATACACTTGTTCAAAAATACACATCAAATTCTTAAAAGTAGTTAATTACATTACTTAAAAGAAAATATCACATAAACAGAATTCTGTCACAAGGACATTATGTTGGTACATGATGTCAGTAGTTCAGTATGTAGTGACTGTAATCGTGTTAGTCTGTTTTGGTTTTGGTTTGTATAGGTTGTCTCACAAGTTCGCCTAATATAAGTGAACTTGTGGACAAGCGAAGTTATTGACAACTTCGCCTAGTCTGTTAGGAGAAGTTGTCGATAACTATATATGTTTGGCTTATGGGTTGTTTTGTACAGATTTGTGGAGTACGTGTAAGTGTGATTTTGACATCACGTGTTAAGTGTTGCAATACAACGTGTCTTTTGAGTATTGTAACGTGTGTTCGTGTTCGGTATTAACGTAGTTTAAGTGTTACGCTCGTATCGTCTTACGTAGGGATTCCGCACCTACGTACTACGAGATATTTCCGTGTAGATCCGGCTGGGAACCTACAATTGGTATCAGAGCTTTTGCTCGTGATTGTGTGGTTCGGGATTATCACACGAGTGTAGAAATCGTTCCGTTCGACTATTCGCGGGATGAGTTTACGTTGAAATACCGAGTTTTTGTGTCCTACTCATCTACCACTATCAAATATAACCCATTACACCTTAACATACCTCGCAATACGTCAAATTAAAACCTGCAAAATCCTTGTGTTCATCAGGTGAAGTTACCGTCACTGTTTGTAGGGTTTAGGCGAAGATATATGTTTAAGCGAAGTTATCATTAACTTCGCTTGTCTCACAAGTTCGCTTGGATTAAGCGAAGTTGTCAAGAAGCGAAGTTAAACATCAGGCGAAGTTAAGAATCAAGCGAAGTTAAGGTTTAGCGAAGTTGTGTATCAGCGAAGTTAAGCTTAAGCGAAGTTAAGCATAACTTCGCCTACTGGGCACTGTTCAAAATAATAAAAAATTATTTTATACTTTCCTCGTGTTTTGAGTTGTGTTTCTTTCAACGATGATTTCGATAAACATCACGGAGTTAGTGAAAAAGATATCAGAAGTCTTAAAGCCAGTCTAGCTGAAAAAATACAAGTAATTGATCTTAGTTATGAAGTGTTAGAGGAGAAAACCAAATTAATTGCTGACAGGGATAAACAGATAGCTGATTACCAGGTAAAAGTGGTGGAATTAAACAGAAAAATTGAACAAATTAGAAATTCCTCAGCAATGCTTGATCACATCGTAAGTGTTCAACGTTCCCCAGTTAACAAAAGGGGAATTGGATTTTCTGAAGTTCCACCACCATATAACCATAACTATACGTATGATCCTAGTAATCAGAAATCTGTTGATGTTGAAATTAGTCAGACAGTTCCTGTCAAAGTTTCGATTAAAGAACCTGAAGTTAGTAAAAACAAAACGAGTAAGCCTATTTCAAATGTTAAGATTTCTGTTCCTAGTTCTGTCTCATCAAATTCGGCCAAGACATCCGAATCTAGTGAGATAAAAGAAGAGGTAGTGTTACTAAAACGTGGGGAGGAATATAAGCCAACTGAAAAGAACTCTCCCCTAAACCCGTTTGTCCCACCATATGTTAGGCAAACGAATAGTAATGCAACCTCAACATCTGAAACAACTGTTGAGACGAAAGTTGAACACAGATGCTATTTCAGATGCAATCAAATAGGACACCTGATTGCTGTTTGTCCTCTAAATCAGAGATTCAGAGGTATGAGGCCTCCGAAAACTGAGAATAAAACTAACAGTAATTACTATAATGGTAAGAATGCTAACTCTCCAAAATTCAGACATTGGACTAATCCAAGATTTCAGAGAAATCGATCTCAGTTTTTCCCAGTTAACAACCGAACCAACAATTATAATTCAGTTAATCCACTAAGGTTTGGATGGCCTCATAGTCAATTCTCAAGAAGGTATCCTTATAGAACTTACAGAAATCATTCTCAATACGGGATGCCGTTTAACAGATTTAATCGACCCAAGACCAGTAGGTCTTGGGTCCCCAGATTTTAATCTTTTCTTTGACTGTGCAGGAACAGTTGAACTGGACTGTAAACAATCTGTGGGTTGTGGATAGTGGCTGTTCCCGGCACATGAATGGTAACAAGAATTTGTTACACGAATGGAAACCTGTTCAAGGAGGTAGGGTAATTTTTGCTGGAGAGAGTGGTGGTAGAATTACTGGTATTGGAACTGTGACAAATGGTAAAATGAAATTAGAGAAGGTGAATTTTGTTGAGGAATTGAAGCATAATTTTTTGAGCGTATCTCAGATCTGTGACAAAGAGTACACAGTGCACTTTACTAAAGATGAAGCAATTGTTCTGTATCATGGTTTCAAGATACCAGAGGCATGGGTGGTGATGAAAGATCCAAGAGAAAAGAACACATATGTAATGGATATGAGGTCAACCGAGATGGAAACAGAAGAGTCATGTCTTCTGTCAAAGGCAACTGAATCTGAGTCCGAGTTATGGCATTGAAGAATGGGGCATATACATCTTCGAAAAATGAACTACATTGTCAAGAATGGGCTGGTGCTTGGTGTTCCCTTAAAGAATTTCAACATTGAAGATCAATGCTTATCGTGCAAGAAGGGAAAACAACACAAGAAACCTCATCACTCCAAGAAGGTTAACTCAATTGTCAGTACACTAGACCTACTTCACATGGATCTCTTTGGTCCCGTGAATGTAAAGAGTCTAGGTGGAACGACATACTGCTTGGTAGTAACCGATGATTACTCGCGATACTCTTGGGTGTATTTTCTGAAGGCAAAGGATGAGACGGTTCAGTTGGTAATTAACTTGATTACCAAGGTTGAAAACATTGTTGGGAGAAAGGTCAAGTACATCAGAAGTGATAATGGGACGGAGTTCAAGAACTATTAGGTGGAGCTTACTGCTTACAGAAAGGGATACACCACCAGTACAGCGCCCCGTATACTCCGCAACAAAATGGGGTGGCTGAGAGGAAGAACAGGACGCTAATTGAAGGAGCCAGAACCATGCTGGCTGATGCTAAACTTCCCGTGGTGTTCTGGGCTGAAGCAGTTGCCACAACCTGTTATATCCTTAATCGTGTTTTAACTGTTAAAAGGCTAAATAAAACTTGTTATGAACTTAGGCATGGTCGAAAGCCAAACTTGAATGGTCTCGAACCATTCGGGTCCCCATGTACGATATTAAAGACAAACTCAAAATTTGGTGAGAAAGCCGACGAAGGTATTTTAGTCGGATATGTTGTTGGGACACCCAACAGAAGAGTCTTTAATTTATCGAACAGCAAGGTTGAAGTGGTATGTAACACCGACATCACGAGTTACAAACCACCAATGCCCAGCACAAGACCCGCTAAAGCTTTTGACTATGATAAACTGTTCAAATCCTTTAATATGCCTTACTTGGATTTTGCAGAAGTTGATGAGAAAATTGCTTCACAGATTCTGTATGATGAGGAAGAAAATATTGTGCAACGTCCGCGATAAGATGAGTGTTATCCCTCCTCGTCAAGAACCGCTGATATTCCTGCTGCCTCTACTGAGGAAGAATTCTACAATCTTTTTCACTCTCAACATCAATCACCCATTGATGAACTCTCTTCGAACTTGGAAAACAATCTGGAAGTCAGTACGGTTCCGACTACTAGAGTTCACAAAAATCATCCTTTGGAGAATGTGATAGGTGATCTGTCTGATGGGGTACAAACAAGACGAAGCTTGAATGAGCACACCTGTGTTTACGCAAGCATTAAGGAAACGGGTATCATTAATGAGTGCTTGTACATCTGCTTCATCAGCCAGATTGAACCAAAGAACTATCAAATGGCTCTAAAGGACAGCTCGTGGGTTGAAGCCATGCAAGAAGAGTTAGCCCAGTTCGAGAAGATGGAAGTCTGGAAGTTAGTAGCAAAACCGAAGAATGTACATGCGATTGGCACAAAGTGGGTCTTTAAGTGTAAGAGAGATGAGAAAGGAATAATCATAAGAAACAAGGCGAGGCTGGTAGTTAAAGGGTTTAATCAGCAGGAAGGGATCGACTACAATGAAGTGTTTGCTCCTGTGGCAAGATTGGAAGCGATTCGACTATTTTTGGCATTTGCTGCACACAATCAGATGAAGGTGTTCCAGTTAAATGTAAAAAGTGCTTTTCTTAATGGTAAAGTCGATGAGGTAGTATACGTTGAACAGCCTCCGGGTTTTCCTGACCCTGACTTTCCTGATCATGTGTACAAGCTGAGTAAAGCTCTCTATGGACTACATCAGGCCCCTCGTGCCTGGTACGCCACCTTATCTGATTACTTGCTTGAGAATGGGTTCGAAAGAGGAAAGATCGACAGCACGCTGTTTGTCAAGAGAAAAGGGCGAGATTTTCTACTAGTTCAAGTCTACGTGGACGACATCATATTTGCTGCATCAAAAGTCGTCATGTGTCAGGAGTTTGAAGAAGTCATGGAAAAGAGGTTTGAAATGAGTGCAATGGGTGAATTAACTTTCTTTTTAGGATTGCAGGTTGATCAGAAGAAAGATGGGATGTTCATCCATCAAACTAAATATGTCCAAGACGTTCTCAAGCGATTCAAGATGGAGGATAGCACTCCATTTGATACTCCGGTTTGCGTCAATCACAAACTGGGTGCTGATTCGGACAGTGATGAAGACGTGGACCCCACCCAATATCGAGCAATCATAGGTTCTTTAATGTATTTAACTGAATCTAGACCTGATATTATGTTTGCAGTTTGTCTCTGTGCTCGATTTCAGGCAAGCCCAAAGGAATCTCACATGAAGGGAGTGAAGAAAATACTGCGGTATCTCAAAGGCAAGCCTAAGCTGGGATTGTGGTACACGAAAGGGGGAGACTTAGATTTGGTCGCTTATACAGATTCTGACTATGGAGGTTGCAATCAGAACATGAAGTCGACGACCGGTGGATGTCAGTTTCTGGGAGGAAGATTGGTTTCGTGGCAGTGCTAGAAGCAGACCTCTGTAGCCATTTCCACCCGCGAAGCAGAGTACATGGCAGCATCGAACTGTTGCTCCCAGGTTCTTTGGATACAACAGCAATTGCGCGATTACGGTCTGAATTTCACTCAAACTCCTATTTGCATTGATAACACTGCTGCAATCTCAGTAACTAACAATCCCGTAAACATAGCAAAACTAAACACATTGACATTCGTCATCATTTTATACGGGATTGTGCTGAGAAGAAATTGATAGTGCTCGAAAAGGTTGATTTGTTAGATAATTTCGCTGATCTTTTTACTAAAGCGTTTGACAGAACTCGTTTTCAAAATCTTGTTGAGCTTAATGGGATGATCAATCCCGAGTAACCGTATTTTTTGTTTTTATTTAAAAAAAATGTCACTATCGCTTAGAATTATGTCGGTTGCTTCAGTTTGAAGGACATAGCTTCGGATGTGTTTGGTCCTCACTTCTACCAGTAGATTATGAGGATAGCCATTAACCGAATGACTGAGAGTGACCGGGGCGGTTTATGATGTGTTTTTATTCTTTCGCTGAAAAATAGTCGTTCATACTTAGTTAGAAGGACACATATTCGTATGTGGTCGGTCCAGCTGATCCATTGGATCTTCAGGATAGTCGTTTACCTAAAGACTTTGACTTGATTGGGGCGATAGAATTTTAAAATTTAAAGGGAGATGAAATAATTTTTCAAGTCTATAACTTCGTAAGAAGTTTCAATACTATGTTTACAAGAAAATTGATCCAACCTTGGAAAATGAGACACAAACTATTTCCGTGTGCTTAACTAGTGAAGTTATTAAGCCTAAAAGACTCTAGAACAGTCATTGTATGTTATGGTAGCTTTTTATGGTGCGTAAAAGTTAAAGTGATACTAACTAAATCTTCTCGATTTAAAGGGAAGACTCATTAAGATTTGTGTATGTCTCCGTATACATCTTTCCGAATGATAGGCAGAAAAGCGATTACCCAGTCATACACGAGCCCGTGAGGTTTCTGATTCCCAAGAAGATAGTGTGTCAAGTACCTGCAGTGATCCAGATTCGGGACTTGCAGTAGTCTACTGTTTGAAGCTTTGTAAATCTTTATCATAAAAAAAAATGATGATGTTAAGCCTTCTGAAGCCTATTATGTTATACTTATCAATCAAGATGCAAGAAAGAGAACGGGATGAAGACTCTAAAGATCAGATGTACTTACTGTTTAATCAGACACTACGGGTCGAGGTCAACTCGGGGTGACTTGGGGAAATCCAAATACGCTTTGAGAATAGATAGGAGACATCACTTCTCTGATGTGTTGTCCATTTAAATTTTGAGCTAAATTGAACCTAATCCGTATCACAGAAGCGATGAAAACCATACTAAGTTGTTTACCTGCCTACAACCTGTTTCTTTAAGTCATAATACCGCTGAACATGGATCTATGTGACAGTCATTTAACTAGTAAGATTCTTGTTCGGATCTTTTTTAAAACATGCTAGTCCCTGTCAAGACTGAAATTTGATCCCGTATATTTTATTTCTAAAAATTTACTTTACATATGTCGTTTTATGGTTTAATACTTGGTTACTTGGTCTTTGATCGTAACATTTAAATCTTTAAAGGAAGTTCTAAATGAAAGTTGCATTTGCTTCAAATGTTTAAGGGCCTCTTTAGTAAATTTAAAGCGAAGTTACTGGGCGAAGTTAAGGGTAGGCGAAGTTAAACGTTAACTTCGCCTGTGTAATGTCAGCCCTATATAAATGACTTTTTGGTCAAACAACAGTTAATATTTACAAAACCCAGGCGAACTTATCACATTATCACCCTCGGCGAACTTGTCAATTGAATCAAAACTTTTTTTTATCTCTGTTTTAATCCGTGTTAAAGGTGTGTAGGTCGAGAGACTTATAATTCGTGTCAATGGCGTTAATCAGATGCTGTTTTAGTCCGGGTTGTGACCTCGTTCATGCTAACCTTTAAACACTCACTTTTCAAGCTCGTTTTAACGTGTTCATAACCAACTTGATCGTCTTGATCTAGTTAATAACATGTTTTTCAGTGCCACAATCATCAATTTCAACAAACAAACCCTCGTCTGGCCTAAGAACAGTCGCCGTTTCAGTTCAGGCGAAGTTATAGTCTAGGCGAAGTTGTTCTTAACTTCGCCTTATGCTTAACTTCGCCTGTTGTTTTATTTTTTAACTAATCAGGGCGAAGTTGGTTAAAGGGCGAAGTTATCCTTAACTTCGCCTGGTACTTTATATTAGTTAAAATTTTATCTTTTCTGAGGCGAACTTATAGTAAAGGCGAAGTTATACTCAACTTCGCCCTTTCCCTAACTTCGTCTACACAGAAACTATCATAACTTCGCTCATGGTAACAGGCGAAGTTGTGATCTGCATTGACGATTCTCTAACTTAGACCGTTTGTGGTGCAGATATGGCAGCTGTAGCAGGAGCTGGTGGTGCTGGTGGTGACGAAGGTGGTGATAACAACCGTCAATTCTTTCCGGGGCACAATATGTACATCACACTGGATCCTGATGCCAGTGGTATAGATGATTTTCGTGAGATCATCTCATTCCTTGTTCGCTCGCGCATCTTCCACGCTATTACTACAACACTACCCATTTCTCTTCCGAACATAGAAGACTTCTGGCAGACGGTTGAATACGATTGTAGAGTCGAGCCCCCAGTCATGCACGCCACAGTTAACAATCAAGAGGTGCAGTTCTCATCGGAACAGATAAGGGTCGTCTTGCAGTTTGGGAATGAAACGAGAGATGATCCTACAGACTTTGTTGCTCCTTTCAGAGATGGTGCATTTTTAAGAATGGGATATTCTGGTCCATTGGGTGACACTCAGAGACGTAAGGGATTTTTGTTGGATCAATGGCGTTTTCTCATGCACGTGATAATCGTATGCATGTCGGATCGTAAGGCTGGAACGGACGGTATGGGTGCCACGATGCAATCGTCAATGACAACACTGACTTACAACAAGCCTTACAGCTTCAGTCAGATGGTGTTTTATGAGATAGACCGTCAGAGACGTGCGGTGGCTCGTGAAAGATTCTTGATGTATCCAAGGTTTTTACAAATGATATTGAATCATGTAGCTCCTACGCTACCTCAGCGCCGTCCAATTCGTTATGTAGAGAGTGTCAACAAGAGGATATTCGTACAATACAGATCGTCGAGTGCTCGAAGTAAACCAGAGCTTCGTCCACGACATACTCCGTTATTTGGTTATTTGATAAACCCGGCGTATGTTGCTCCTCGTGGAGACGAGTTTCGGGATCTGGCACCACAACAGGCAGTTGTTTCCCAACCACCACCTGTGGTACAGCAGGCATTATCTGTTGCTCCTCTTGTGGCACCGGAGGAACAATTAGACCTTGAAGCTGATTTTGGTGGCCAAGGATTTTTTGATATGGAACGAGTTGATCCTAAGGCAGAGGTTCAGGTCTCTGTAGCAGAGGTTTCTGGTGTTGATGTGTCAATGGTAGCTACATCTGTGGCTGATTCTGAGAGAACCGACTCTGACTCCTCAGCTGATGATGTTGCTGAAGCAAGACAGATTCTGGTCGCCCAAGAAAGGATTCATGGAAAAAGAAAGAAAGATACAGATGACAGTGAATCTGATTTTGAGGAGGAGTTAGATCGGTTGGTTCGTCGATCGAAAAGGGCAATAACGGGTGAAGGATCGGGAGCTGGTGAAAGCTCGAGGGTGGTTCGTTTCTCTCCACCTACTTTTTCTTGTATGACTATGGTCCCGGCATCCATGGCTGTGACAGGACCGATCACCACGGGTGTTTCAGTGTTAACTACATCATCTGCCTTTGGCATTCCACCCACTACTTTTCAGTTTTTGGCTCCGGAAATTGTTTCTTTGCCACCTCCTTTGCTTACTCCATCAGAGGTTGTTGCAAGATTCGTTGAGTCGACACTGGTTGCCACTGCAGGGTTATCTGTTACAATACCACCTGCGGTTACTTATCAGCCTGTTTCTGATGTTCCGGCTACTTTGGGAATCCCTCCACCATATGCTCAAGACATTTCTCATATGAGGTTTGATTTTGATGCAACTTTATCTGACTCAGACAGGATAGCAGCTCTTGAAAGGGTCGTAGCAGAACAGTCGAGAATCAACCTGATCCAGACCCACGCTATCCAGCGCCTTGTTGCAGAGAATCAGATTCAGTCGTCCCTC
Source organism: Bidens hawaiensis (assembly GCF_021521415.1). Classification (NCBI taxonomy): domain Eukaryota; kingdom Viridiplantae; phylum Streptophyta; class Magnoliopsida; order Asterales; family Asteraceae; genus Bidens; species Bidens hawaiensis. Next base: position 88,014 of record NW_027495171.1, on the reverse strand, counting down.
CTGATTGAACACGGTAAAATTTTTGATGCTTTAAAACTGTTCTTAGCATCTCAGGGGGAGACGAGCTGCAAGGGTGATGAGCTGAGGACGAAGAAGAGTAACGATAGAGACGATGATCCCAATGCATCGAAAGGTGCAGGTGGTGAGTTGCCAAGAACTGATCAAACTCTTGGGACTTCCACATCTCAGGGGGAGTCAGCTGGTGCAACAGGTGGATCAGAGGGTGATGATGTGGTGGTATTGGAGGACGAGGAGATGTTGGATGACGACGATGTGTTACCGGTTGAAGAGATTGAGAAAATAGGAGCCGAGATTGTGATTGACAGTGAGATTGAAGAGGGAGAGATTGTGGAGGATAACGTTGAGCATGAGATTCCGGAAGTTGATAAGACAAATGTGGGTCATGATATGGGAAGTGATGAGACTGAATGGGAAGAGCAACCGAGATGGAAAGAAGGCTACGCTCAATGGTTCGTAAAGACAAAGAAACCAGCGGTTACAACTATGTTTAAGAAGAGTTATAATATCAAAGGGTATGCTGAATCGAAGAAATGGATTATATGCTGGTTATATGATGAGCAGCTGAGGCTATTTGTGATTAAATGTTTTGACGGAGTTCAGTACTTCAAAAGGTTGTTGAGATCGTTGAATACCTTGCCGGAGTGTGAGGTGAAGGATTTAGCCAAGTTGGGGTTGATAAACAGAAGTGATGATAATATGGCTAGGATTATTGGGAAGATCGTGTGGAAAGAAAGTATAAAAGAGAAAAAGTTCGAATTGTTAAAACCGCAGAAAGGAAAGCTAGTTGAAGATAAAGACAGAGGAATGAGAGCTGATGGCAAACCTTGGATGATAATGAAGTATAAGCCTATCCGGTGTCTGAAAGAAGTACCGATGAAACTAATGCCCAAGGATGTCCTAAAGAATCTGAAATGGTGGTATGTCGACAGTCAAACAGCTGAAGTGGTTATGGAGGATGAATATGAACAAGAGGTGCTGAGAGTGTATGATCCTATGCACTTGGTGAATTTGTCTCAAGCCGACTTGCAGGTGCTAGACGAGAAAAAGATATTCTATATTCCGGCATGGAAAGAAGAAGCCAAGAAATACCAGAGAGTCGTCTCTGTCTGTATAAGACAGGGAGTTCATGCTTGAAGACGGGAGAGACAAGTTTTCGGGATTACCAGACACGTGATTGAAGGTAGAGATATGAAGCTACTGCCAAGGGGGAGTCTGTTGGTTCATGATGTCAGTAGTTCAGTATCTAGTGTCTGTAATCGTGTTAGTCTATTTTGGTTTTGGTTTGTATAGGTTGTCTCACAAGTTCGCCTAATATAAGCGAACTTGTGGACAAGCGAAGTTATTGACAACTTCGCCTAGTTTGTTAGGCGAAGTTGTCGATAACTATATATGTTTGGCTTACGGGTTGTTTTGTACAGATTTGTGGAGTACGTGTAATTGTGATTTTGACATCACGTGTTAAGTGTTGCAATACAACGTGTCTTTTGAGTATTGTAACGTGTTTTCATGTTCGGTATTAACGTAGTTTACGTGTTACGCTCGTATCATCTTACGTAGGGATTCCGCACCTACGTACTACGAGATATTTCCGTGTAGATCCGGCTGGGAACCTACACATTACATTTCAAAATACATAAACAAAAATTAACTAGCTCCTTGAGCTTCTTCTTTCTTCTGTTCTTCTTTCCATCCTAACTGCAACAGCCTTTTGTTGAAAGATTAAGATCTCCACATGGAATGGATGTTCATCTGGAAGGTTCCATCTCATGATATAATGTAGATCATCCACATGGAGTTACTCTAGACAGGTGTCTTCTTGTATAATGCCTAGGGCAAGTCCCTCACTGATTCTCAAGATAAAACTGTTGGTTTTCTTGTCAAAGTGAATCTCAGAAATTCTTCCATTTCTTTGTACCTCTGAGTTGGGCTTGCTCATTTGTCTTCTCATATTGATACACTATTTCATATTGGCATAAGGATTAGTGATTTTTTTGGACTTTCTAAAGGATAATTATGTTATTTTGATGTCACTTATTCTCCTCTTCCTTTTCTTCTTTTCAGCTTCAGTGTATTCCAGTTTTCTTTTCTTGTTCAATAAAGGAAATCCTGCCATTGCTTGCTCTCTCAGATATTTTGACAGATTATTCCTCTAATGACCAACAAATCTATATCCTTGCTAATAGTCAAAGAGACGTAGATTAGCTAGCTCTTCAAGATGTTCTCTGTTGAATTCCTTGAAATCAGCTCTGAATATGACGGTTCTGAGCATGCCACTTCTCATTATAACTTTTAAGGTCTTGGTCTTTGAACCATAGTACAGATTCTTTGGTAGATCCACATTTGATGGCGATCTTTGTTCTCTATGAAAGCTTGACCTAGTGGTAGGGATAGCAACTCTGGATGTTGAGGCCCTTGATGAGTATTGTCTTTGTTGTTGGGGCCTTCTCACATGTCCCTTAGACTCAAAGAATTTAATTATATCAGCTTTCTTCATCATTATAAGTGACAGGTAGTTGACACCTTCCTTGGACAAAATATCTATCATTTCCATGGTTTCCCTGTCCATTTGTTCTTGTGAAGGTGATTGAGGATTTTCAACACCATGCCTCTTGGGACTTGGTTGTCTTGTCATACGTCTTTTCTGTCCAGATTCTACTTCATAGAAACATACTTTTTCTTCTTTAAAAAGTTTCATAGTTTTGTGTATATATAATATGAGCAAAATCCATAAACGTGTATGAGACTATAAATAAAAGCATCGATCGTGGTATATAAAATATATCTAAATGAGGATCCTTTCTAATCGGTAACAACCGACATACTCAGATAATGATGCCCTATGCTACTAGCACAAGGCTAAGTAGTTATGGATGCGTATGATCATACTTATTGCGTTCCACAACAACATAAAGATAAACACTCGTGCACGTAAAGCATATGAAACATGTAACGCACAATAGAGCAAGTATTCTAAGTATCATACACCCTAGAGTTTGTGGTTTGAAGATAGAGTATTATAAATCGTTCTTGTTTTGGATAAGTATGCATGTTACCCCCAAAATATAAAAGTAAAAACGGGGGATGAAATGTACTCACATGAAATAAGTAAGTTGAAGGATAGTTTGCGATAAAATGGGGAAATGGTAAGTTCAACGGATAAGACCTAGATTGAAAAGGGTCTTGAGTTAGTAGATGGTTTTTGAAAGCTTTAAAGTAAAACAACTTGACAAGTAATATAAATAATTAAAGTTTGAAGGCTAAAATGTAAACACATAAGGAATTAAAGTAATGATTTTGAAAAGTAAGTTTACTCGAAGTCGGGTCTCGGTATTCTATTTATTAGTATTTACTTAACCTTTGTTAAGTAATTATTTGGGTATAATTGCAATATTGCAAAGTTAAATATATACCAAAACGAGACTTTACGAGTGTTCGAAATTGTCGGTTCGAGTCTTGATAATTGATCAAGCTCGAAGCCGAGATTCCAAAATGTTATGAGATAACTCAATGAAATCAAAAGAAGCTTAACCAAGTATGTAGTTCTATTAAGAAGAACCTCGACGCCCGTTAAGAGAGTGTCCGGTTTTGTCGGTCCAAACTTGTTATAAGATCAAGTTAGATCCAACATACCAAGTATTTTGAGAAAACAATATAAAATAAGTTTATAAAATAGTTTTGGAGAAAATATGATATTAGGTGGCTCAAAACACACTAGTGTGTCTTAAGCGAGTGAACTCGGTCTTGGTTCAGTCCTTGACTCGGAATAAAACCGAGGATGGTTGCCACATATCCAATACCATAGAACTCGTTAAAATAAACTTAAAAATAATAATACTCAAATCTTTCATACAATAGAAAACAAGGATTAATATTAGTTTTACCTTGAAGAGTCAAACTATAAGAACTTGAATAATGGATACTTGGATCTTAGTTTGAGAGGAAGTTTGGAGAAGAAAGAGCAACCAAAATGGTGCATTGGACATTACTTTTATAGTGGTGGAAGTATGGTTCATTCATATGGGGTAAAGTTGCATGTGATTGGTTAAAATGGTCAAACAAGCTTTTGATAATTGACAATAATAGTCCCTAAAGTTTGTTTTAAGTCGTTTTTCATCATAAAGAGGTGTTTTAACATACCGAAAAGGATGTTTTCTTGACCCGACATTTGTGATACATAAACGAACATAAAATTCAACATTTTATTAATAACGATGAATCCGAAAGATCAAAACGGGTCGGGTTTTTGATACAAATACAAATGCAAGTTAAACCGAAAAATGACAAATGTTACAGTCTTCCTTACTTTAGGAAATTTCGTTCCGAAATTAAGATAATCCGTATTAAACAAATGCGGGTAGTTTTCCTTCATCTTGTCTTCTCGTTCTCAAATAAATTCAGCGCCACGCCGTGATTGCCAACGGACTTTAACTAAATGGACGCGGCTACTTTTGGTTCGTTTCTCATTGCGGTCCACGATTTGAACGGGTTTTTCGATCGTTTGTAAGGTTTCATCGATACGCACTTCGTCGAGAGGTATATGAAAATTACCTTCAGCTAAGAACTTTTTGAGGTTTGAGACATGAAAGGTTGGATGAACATCGGTAAGTTCTTGCGGCAATTCGAGTTTGTAAGCCACTTTTTCAATCCTTTCGAGGATTTTAAATGGGCCTACGAAACGGGGTGCTAGTTTTCCTTTCTTTCCAAAACGGACTACCCCTTCTAAGGGGATACTTTGAGAAGGACAAAGTCACCAACATTCAACTTGAGGGGTTTTCGTTGTTTGTCGGTATAGCTCTTTTGGTGACTTCTAGCAACCAGGAGATTTTTGCGGATTTGATCGATACGATCATTAGTGTCTTGGACCATCTCGGGACCGGTGATTTGGGCTTCACCAATCTCGTTCCAACAAATCGGGTAACGACACTTACGACCATAAAGATATTGGAAAGGAGCCATATCAATGTTAGAATGATAACTATTGTTGTACGAGAATTAGATAAACGGGAGATGAGAATCCCAATTTCCACCAAAATCAAGAACACCAGATCGAAGCATATCCTTAAGGGTTTGGATTGTACGCTCGGATTGACCATCGGTTTGGGGATGATAAGCGGTGCTAAGTTCGAGGCGAGTTCCCAAAGCTTCTTGAAGCGATTTCCAAAAACCGGAGATGAAACGAGCATCACGATCAGAAATAATGGTCAATGGAATACCATGGCGGCATACAATTTCACGAATATAGATTTGAGCTAGTTGTTCAACAGAGTACTTCTCGCGGATCGGGATGAAGTGAGCCGATTTGGTTAACCGATCGATGATGACCCAAATGCTATCATTTTGCCTTTGAGTGGGGGGTAATTTGTTGATAAAGTCCATAGCAATGTCTTCCCATTTCCAAACGGGAGGTTGCTCGAGTAAACCAAAAGGTTTTTGATTTTCGGCTTTAACCTTTGAGCAAGTAAGACATTTTGAGACTTAAAGTGTTACGTCCTTTTTCATACCCGGCCACCAATAAATAGATCGAAGATCGAAGTACATCTTATCCGCACAAAGATGTACGGAATATCGCGACATATGAGCTTCGTCGAGAATGAAAGTACGAAGTTCATCACGATCGGGACCCCACAAACGATTGAGAAAATAAAGCAAGCCATCGGGTTTGGTTTCGAGTTGAAGTTCGGCTCCACATGACATTTTGTCATACATATTGCCTTCATCAATGGAGGTGCATTGGGCTCTATAGATGCGGTCTTGGAGATTTTGGATGATGTGCTATGAAGCAGAACAAATTTGACATTAACTTTACGACTAAGGGCATCGGCCATGACATTCGCCTTACCGGGATGGTAGCGAATTTCGCAATCGTAGTCACTAAGTAATTCGGCCCATCGACGTTGTCTCATGTTGAGATCTTTTAATCAAAAATGTGTTGAAGACTTTTATGATCGGTGAATACAACACATTTCGTGCCATAAAGATAATGTCTCTAGATTTTGAGAGCGAAAACTACGGCACCAAGTTCGAGATCATGAGTCGTGTAATTCTTTTTGTGAACCTTAAGTTTCCTTGAGGTATATGCGATAACTTGACCTCGTTGCATGAGAACGCAACCAAGACCTTGGTTGGATACATCACCAAATACCACAAAGTCGCGTTTCCATCTGGGAGGTTTAAAACGGGAGCGTTGCAAAGCATATGCTTTAGAGTTTGAAAAGATTCTTCTTGTTTTAGTCCCCATTCATAAGGTTTTCCTTTATGAATTAGTGCGGTGAGGAGTAACGCGATTTTAGAGTAGTTTAGAATGAATCGCCGATAATACCAGGCCAACCAAGGAAATATCGGATTTCTGTGGGTGTGGATGGAGTTTTCCAATCTTTTACGGCCTCGATTTTGGCGGAATCAACATGAATACCTTTATCGTTGACGACATGACCCAAAAATTGAACTTCTTTGAACCAAAATTCACATTTTGAGAACGTGGCATAAATTTGTTCTTTTCTTAGAAGGTCGAGAATGGAACGTAAATGATGCTCATGTTCGTCTTGGGTCTTGGAGAATATAAGGATGTCATCAATAAATATAATTACGAATTTGTCCAAAAATGGTTTGCGAACGCGGTTCATGAGGTCCATGAATACCGCGGGTGCATTGGTTAATCCGAAAGACATAACCAAGAGCTCGTAATGTCCATACCTAGTATGAAAAGCGGTTTTAGGAATGTCGTCTTCATGAACGCGCAATTGATGATAACCTAATCGAAGGTCGATTTTGGAAAAACAAGTTGCGCCTTGGAGTTGATCGAAGAGTTCGTCGATTCGAGACAAAGGGTAATGATTATTAATGGTGAGTTTATTGAGTTCATGGTAATCGATAAACATGCGAAACGATCCATCTTTCTTTTTCATGAAGAGGACGGGAGCGCCCCAAAGGGAAGAGCTTGGATGGATAAAGCCCTTATCGGAGAATTCTTGAAGTTGGTTCGACAACTCTTGCAATTCCGAAGGAGCTAAGTGATAAGGAGCCTTGGCTACAAGAGTCCCGCCGGGCACAAGGTTGATTTGGAATTCAACAGGACGAATGGGTGGGAGACCAGAGACGTCTTCGGGAAAAACGCCGGGAAATTCACAAACAACGGGAATGTCCTGAATTTTCTTTCCTTTGGGATCTTTCACCATCGCTTGGGCTAGGAATGGAACGTACTTTTGGCGCAAGTACTTACGATAACGAGAGTAATACATGAGGTTGAGTTTCTTGGGAATCGTTTTGCCAAAGACTTTGAGGGTTTTGCCATTGACGAGCGGGATTCAAATAAATTTATCATAACAAACAAATTCGGGACGGTGCAAAGCTAACCAATCCATGCCTACTATGATGTCGAAGCTTCCCATTTGCATCGGGATGAGATCGATGGGGAATTCGCGCTTGCAAAGTGTTAGAATACAATTTCAAATGACCGAATCAATGGTAATGGAGCTACCATTGGCGACTTCGACAGAAAAAGGGCGAGAAAGTTTAGTGCGGGGTACGGCAAAACTAGATTCAAATTTAAAAGAAACAAAACTCCTATCAGCTCCGGTATCAAATAAAATTGAAGCTAAATGCTCATTTACTAAAAACGTACCATTCACCACATCGTTGGCAACTTGAGCTTGGTTGGCGTTCATCATAAAAGCACGCCCTTGATTGGCGTGGTTGACCTTTTGAGCTGGAGGAGGAGGAAGAGCTTGCATTGCTTGGGGAAGGGCTTGCATAGCTTGGAGCAGTTAAGCCGGAGGAGCCAAGAGCTGTGGGACTTGCAGTTGATAGATTTGAACTTTGTAAGCTTGGGTTTGATAGTACGGGTTGGGTATAATTTGGGCTTGGTTAACAAAAGAAAGTTGGGGACAAGGATTGTGGAAATGATTCGGATATCCGCAATTGAAACAAGCTCCAGTTTGGGAAAGATGATTTTGAGTAAAAGGCACGAGACGGTTTTTGGATGGATGGGGCAAACCTTGGTGGAGCGGGTTGCCCACAGGAGGCTTCCCGACACACGTTGCTAAGGTGACCATAGCGGTTACACTTTGTGCAATGGCGGCAAGAGAAGTAGGAGGGGTGATGGCATTGGCAAGTGTTACACAAGGGATGCGGGCCGGAATACGGTTTTCGGTTTTGGAGTGCTTGAGATTGAGGTTGTGATGGGTGAGTGACGGCATAGTTTCGGTAGTTGGGTTTGCTTTTCTTTTTGGAGTGGTGAGATGAGTTGTAGTACTTTATGTATTGAGGTTGCGGGCCAACATTGGTGAGGGTTGATGGTTCGGGTGTACTTTTCTCATTGGGTTTCTTTGAGCTTTTGATAGTGAGGGTACCGGCTTTGACATGGTTTTCGGAAAGAGCACCGGCTAATTTAATTGCATCGTGAAGGGTTTGCGGTTTACTACTAATCACCGAGCCTCGAATTTGCATAGGCAAACCATTGACATACTTGTCACATGCCCATTCGAGGGGGGTGACCAAGTGGGGAACCAAGAGACTGAGCTCATGAAAGCGGTCGGAGTAGGCGGAGTTGTCACCGCTCTCTTGCTTAAGTTCCCAAAATTCGAATTCGAGTTTTTGGAGTTCATGTTTTGGGCAAAATTCTTCATCATGACTTCCTTGAGCTTAGTCCATGAGTAGGCCATAGCTACTTCCGCCCATTGGCGAACATTTCTCCATTCCACCAAGTGTGGGCTGTTCCCTCGAACATGCTTGAGGCGTACGTGTGTTTCTTGGGTTCGGGGCATTCACAAAGAGTCAAAACGATTTTCATATTTTTGAACCATTGTAATAAGGTAGTGGAACAGTTCTTTCCATAAAACTGAGATGGGTTAGCACCGGTGAAATTTTTCAAGGCGAAAGGTGTGGGGTTAGGTGTGGTTTGAGTAACGGTGGGTTGGGTGGCTTGGATTTGAGTTATTAGTCCGGGAATCACAGCGGTGATTTATTTAGCAACCATAGAGGCCATCCAACGACCGGAGTTCGGCTTGCAAGTGTGGCGTCGAAGAGGAGGCATTCTAAATAATAAAAGTGAAATGATATAAGTTTGGGGTAATTGATATAAGTATGAGGGAAATTAGTATATATGGGGTTTAATGATTGTGAGTCCTAGAGTTATGAGGATGAGGATGTTAAAAAAAAATTCTTTTGTTAGTAAATCAAGTAAGGAAATGAAGTGTTAAATAGTTTAAATATATGAAGTTTGAAATAATGTGTTAGGATTTGAAAGCGGGAAAACTTGCATGAACCATCATGACTAGTTGTCCCAACAGTAAATCTTAAAATCTTTGTAAAGTGGGGAGTTGAACATGTGCATGAAATCACCGTGTTTTACACGTTTTATCCCAACTATAGTAATAATAACAATAAAAAAATAAACAATGAGGTAATCAGGTTGTTGAAAACATTAGTCCACATAACATTGTGGCTCTTATGCTTCCAACAAAAATAGAAGGAGGCAACCAGATAGCTTGCATTCCACAACTTAAAGTTGTTAACATGTATAAAACGGTTCGTTGGCCTAGAAGACGTACACTACAATTCAACCATCCCAGGTAAGTAAATCACCTACGATTCTTGGAATCTATTTGTCAAATGATCGATTCATAGTGTTTCGCCCTCTAACATGGTCACAAACCCGTTATAGAGTCAAGCTTTAAGGAGATTATAAATAGCGGGATCCAAATTAAGTTTGTGATCCATAAAAAAACATCATAAAAATGTATTTTTTGCGGTAAGGTAAGGATACCTTGGAATACTATGAGAGTGTGTGCAAGTGTATATTTTTGGGATTAAGTGAAATAAATATATAAGTGTAATGAACAATCAAGTAGGGTAACACGTATAAGAATCACGTATAAGGACCCTAAAGCTAAACTATACTAGGCCGTTACGTCTAACAGCCTATCCTGTAGTCTTGGCTCTGATACCAATCTGTCACACCCCGACCAAAGGCGGCGGAACATGCCGGGGTGCAACAGATTGACCAAGAACACAAGACACTATTAATGTGAGAATATTTAAACAACTCATTCATTTCATTCAATCAACCAAATAACACAACTTGTTCATACAAAATAACATCAAACATAATAAATAAATTGTTCATTCTTCTAATAACTTAAACAGTCTCAAAATAAAATAGCATCCTCGAACTCCAATTAACCAATAATCAAACCTGTAACAATGCATAAAATAATATTTGTCAGCACGTATGTTGGTGAGCAATTTCATAGTTTTGTGTATATATAATATGAGCAAAATCCACAAACGTATATGAGACTATAAATAATAGCATCGATCGTGCTATATAAAACATATGTAAATGAGGATCCTTTCTAATCGGTAACGACCAACATACTCGGATAATGATGCCCTATGCTACTAGGACAAGGCTAAATAGTTAGGGGTGCGTATGATCATACTTATGTCGTTCCACAACAACATAAAAATAAACACTCGTGCATATAAAGCATATGAAACATATAACACACAATAGAGCAAATATTCTAAGTATCATGCACAGTGGGGTTTGTGGTTTGAAGATAGAGTTATAAATCGTTCTTATTTTGGATAAGTATGCATGTTACCCCCAAAGTATAAAGTGAAAATGGGGAATGAAATGTACTCACATGAAATAAGTAACTTGAAGGATAGTTTGCGATAAAACGGGGAAATGGTAAGTTCAACGGACAAGACCTAGATTGAAAAGGGTCTTGAGTTAGTAGATGGTTTTTAAAAGCTTTAAAGTAAAACAACTTGACAAGTAACATAAATAATTAAAGTTTTAAGGCTAAAATTTAAACACATAAGGAATTAAATTAATGATTTTGAAAAATAAGTTTACTCGAAGTCGGGTCTCGGTATTCTATTTATTAGTTTTTACTTAACCTTTGTTAAGTAAATATTTGGGTATAATTGCAATATTTCAAAGTTAAATAGTATCAAAACGAGACTTTACGAGTGTTAGGATTTGTCAGTTCGAGTCTTAATTAATTGATCAAGCTCGAAGCCGAGATTCCAAAATGTTATGAGATAACTCAATGAAATCAAAAGAAGTTTAACCAAGTGTGTAGTTCTATTAAGAAGAACCCCGACGCCCGTTAAGCTAGTGTTTGGTTTTGTAAGTCCAAACTTGTTATAAGATCAAGTTAGATCCAACATACCAATTGTTTTGAGAAAACAATATAAAATAGTTTTTGAGAAAATATGAGATTCGGTGGCTCAAAACACACTAGTGTGTCTTAATCGAGTGAACTCGGTTTAGTTCGGTCTTGGTTCGGTCCTTGACTCGGAATAAAACGGAGGCTGGTTGCCACATATCCAATACCATAGAACTCGTTAAAATAAACTTAAAAATAATAATACTCAAATCTTTCATACAATATGTTAACAATAAAGTATTAAATAAAAGTTCGGTTTTAGTTCGGTTCTTGAATCGGGATGGAACCGAAAATGGTGGCCACATACCCAATACCATTGAACTATTAAAAATGATTTGGAAACTAAAATTAAGTAAGGACTAAACTATATTTATAAGCATAAACAAAATTAAAGCATAAATTAAAGTATTTATCAAGGACTATAATAGTCCTTCATGTAGCCTTGCCTTGTTGCATGACCCTTCAACCGACCGTGATCGGAGAAGTGAAATCCGAAGGAAACAAGGGGTGTATATTATATATATGTTGCAACATCAAGTATTAAGTAACAATAATTAGTTAGAAAACAAGGATTGATGTTAGTTTGACCTTGAAGAGTCAAACTATAAGAACTTGAATAATGGATACTTGGATCTTAGTTTGAGAGGAAGTTTGGAGAAAAAATAGCAACCAAAATGGTACATGGGACATTGCTTTTATAGTGGTGGAAGTATGGTTCATTCATTTGGGGTAAAGTTTCATGTGATTGGTTAAAATGGTCAAACAAGCTTTTGATAATTGACAATAATAGTCCCTAAAGTTTGTTTTAAGTTGTTGTTCATCATAAAGATGTGTTTTAACGTACCGAAAAGGATGTTTTCTTAACCCAACATTTGTGAAACATAAACGAACATAAAATCCAATATTTTATTAATAACGATGAATGTGAAAGATCAAAACGGGTCGGGTTTTGATACAAATACAAATGCAAGTTAAACCCAAAAATGACAAATGTTACAAACAATGTCAAAACCAAAACCATGTTCCACTAAGAATCCAGTTCCCTCCATATTTTCTAAGAACAATGGCTTTTCTTTTCAATCCATCGATGGCTCTTTGTTCATTCCTTCTATTCTCATCTTCTTCTTCTTTTGCTTTCAAGGGTTTGCACAAGTCTTTAATATCTTCAAAGCTCATCTTGCTTAATTGTTCATCAGAATAATTTCTTTGTTTCAAGTGAGATAGGTATTGATTCAAGATTTTTCTTTTGTGTTCTCTTTTCTTTCTGACCTCATCTCTCTTCTTTTCGAACAAATAATCAAGATCTTTGTCAGAAATATCCTTGATATCTTCATATTTAAAACCATGTCCCATCTTACTATCAATTCAAGGATCTTGTCTTTTCGGCTCCTCCATCCTGGCTTCAATGTTTTCAATGTGTTCATCAGTTTAATGGATTTGAGGTGAAGTGGATTCAACCTCTTTGTCTTTAACTTCTTCTCCCTCTTCATCTTCTTCCACATCTGATAGATCCTCCAATGCACCAGTTTGTGGTTCATTGAGGTCCATTTGTTCATCATGTTCAAAATCCTCTGGTTTTACTATTTGTAAAGGTATAACATTAATCGGTTCTTCATTTGATTTTTCTTTTTCTTTCTCTTCCTGCACCTTTTCTTTCACCACTTTCTTCTTCTTCATAAGTTCTTCCGGTATGTTATTCTTACCAAATATCTTTCTCTTTCTCACATACTTAGTCATATCCACTAGTCGTTCCTTCTCATTTGACTATATGTGTTCAATGAATTCAGCAATCACTGTTTCAGATGATGCATTGGCAATTTCCTTTTGTATTCTTCTTTCATCATGATCAACCACCAACAATTTGTTAAGATTTTCTTCAGAAACAGGTTCATCAGGTGGTGTTGTCTCAACAGGTTTTTCAGCATTTTCAGCATCCTTAGCTTGTTTTAATTTCCTCTTCTTCTCTCAACTTGTTTTGTAACTCAATTTGTTCAAATAGGAACCTTTTTTCACTTAATTCCTTTTCAGTCAACATGAAATTCAGAATCTGCCTCTCAAACCATTCATTTAAAATTTGATCATGTAGCATTTTAGCCATTTTAGAAGAGTCATCAACAAATAGTATGTGGATCATTTTATTCATATGTCTTCTTCTTAGAGGCAGTAATTGACTTTAATTTCCTGCCACAAATTTCCCCTTCTCCTTCCTCTTTTCCTCATCATCATCAAATAGTTTTGATGAGCCAACCTCTTTTATGACAATAGGTGGCATTTCAACTATTTTTCTAACAAAATCTTCCAGCTCTTCATCTAATACATCTTTCTCTTTCATAATCAAGGAACTAACTTCATCAAATTCATCATGAGTAGGGTTAAGTTCCAAAATTTCACCAGACATTCTTATACTTTCACCAGAGTTTATTTCAGACTCTTCTTCTTTCGTATTTTCATCTTGAATAATTGTTACATCATCATCATATTGATTCATTCTCACATCTTTCACATTCTCCATTCCCCCCTCCACAACAGTGATTTCCTTATCAATACTTGTTTGTGCACGGTTTTGGTCGTCTCGAGTCTTTGTAATCGTTTGTAATTTATTATTATTTTAATTTAAGGGAAATTTAGTAATTTATAAGTCCCATTCGTTATTGTAAAGGCTCATTCCTTAAGGATGTTTAACGAATGAGGCCATTCGTATTTATCTATGTTCATTCGTTAAGGATGTTTAATGAACGAACATTTAGTTGCTATTATTCTTTACCATTCGACATGGAATGTTGATGAATGGGGTATAGCGAATGAGTCATTCGCTATAACCCATTAAGATATTTGTGTATTGAAGACAAATGAAGGCCATTCGTTACGGAATGTTTAATGAATGACATTCATCTTCAATATATAGACTGATTTAGTCTACGCAATTTAACAAGCGTGTTTAAAGTATTTCAATCTCGCCGTTACTCTGCCCAAATCCATACTCATACACTTCGTTCATTAACATATTAGTTCGTACGCACATATCATATAACTAGATCGGTTGACTAATCAATATGAATTGATTAACCGATTGAAGCTCAAGTTAATTCAAGCTTTCTCAAGTGGTATTTGTGCTCAGAGGTTAGATTGTTTATGTGAATTAAGGTATTTTGCAATAGAATAATTCACTGATTATTCTTTAAGTTTAGATCCGGTATTGTTTGATCAATTTGAGCTAAATTAGCATGTTGAGATATTAATCAGAAGCTAAATTGATTGGAATTGGATTCGGAATTGGTATTGTGGTATTCGTGGTTATTGAATTGAGTTATTGTGATTGTTTGATATGGAATTGGATTGAGATTGTATGGATAGGAAACTGAGGTTTCTGTATTGGTGATTAGCGGATTTCGGAATGGTTTTGATTTAGATATGAATGTTCGTATTGGTTCGAGTTTGTCCGCGGGACTGAGACGAGCGATTTGAGTAATAGTTTTTGTAATTTGATTGAGATTTAGACGATTTATCCATTGATTTGTGTTTGTCCGAATCGTTGTTTGGATCTAGAAAAAACAGACCTGAAACTCCATTGTTGAAGGTTTGAATGTTCATAGATTCATTCGTTATGATGAATCCATTCATTCGTTACGCATCTGATAGTCATTCGCTATTTGAGTCTAGTTGATTCGTGCCACGTGTCAAAGTTGTTACAACAGAATAACAACCTCATTCATTACTGTAGTTGATTCGTTATCAGCTATTCATGAAAGAAACACATTTCTTAACACTCATTCGTCATAAATAACTCGTTCTTTCTTAGATCATTCGTTACCTAAACACCATACCATCCGTTACCTCACTCGTTAACCTATTCATTTACCTATTTGGGTGTTGATTCGTCATCATTGGATCTTCATTCGCTATAGTTATTCGTCATCATCATTCGTGAAGACTGAGTTTCATTCGCACTTCATTCGTCACGTGATTTGTTATCTCAATCGTTAACCTAATTCATTCGTGATACTATTCATCTTTTGATTAGCTACTATTCACTATTCATTCTTCATATCCATTCGTCACTAATATTTTCATTTTAAACCTTTAAGTATTTTGGACATTTTTAACCTAAACCTTTATTTTAACTTACACTTTGAGATAGCTGGTTATTACGCACTGGCATCTCAAAACATGTTGATGCAACAGATGCTTCATCTCGATGCTGCATCGGGTCACATTCAAAATGTCCACGTTTAATGAAGTTTAATGATTTTGCAAAATGGGAACCAAGATTCCGAACACATATAGGGTCTGTACACCCTAATTATTCGAGATGTCTTGACGATGTTTACACTATACCCGTAGTTGGAAATGAAACTACTTGTTTTACACCAAAGGACTTTGCTCATTGTTCTCAATAAAAGAAAGCCTTGTAAATTGAAATAAAGGCATATTCCACTGTGAAGATGGCATTACTCGATAATATTTTCCATCAAGTGGGAGGTATTAAAATATGTGCTTCACTGTTTCAGCATATTAAAATGAGAATTGTGGGAAATACTTAGGAAAGTAAGCAAGTGATGCTAAAGTTTCAATTCAGAATTGTTAATCCATTGAAAGGAGAGACTGTTGAGGAGATGCTAACAAGGTTTAATAGTCTAATTGCTAAGATGAATAAACTGAATATGGAACCTAGTGAGGTTGATAAAATTGACACTGTTAAGAATGCTTTACCTAGTTCTTATACAACGTTTCTCATGGTGCTTAAGGAGAATAGTTTCTTTAAGAATGAATATCTTACTGCTATGGAATTCATGCAGAAAATTGAAGATAGAGAGTATGATTTGAAATGCCAAAAGTCTTCAAATGAAACTCAAGACCCGACATTATATGGAGGTTCTTTACCTTTGAGCAGTTCTACAACTCCAATTAATGCATTTCTCACTCAAACTTTACAATATGGATCATCTTCCTTCATTGAACCAAATGTGCGTTTCACGGCGTCTGGTTCAAATACTAATTCTGGTGGTTCAACTAAAGCTAGTAATATCTTTACTCAACCACCAAGTGTAAACATGACAGAGGTTGAACATAATTTTTCCTATCTTTGTGCATTCTTGACCTCATATGAAAATATAGTGGGTAGCAAAATTGCTACGAGTGAAATGACGGATGAAGACTACGTTCAGATTGATCCCGATGATCTAGAGTTGATGGATCTTAAATGGAACATGGCAATGATCGTACATAAAGTGAAGAAGTTCATGCAACGAACTGGTAAAGATTTACCATCATTAAACAAGAGGGTTGGCTTCGACAAGCTGAAAGTAAAATGCTACAATTTCTAAGAGTTTGGTCACTTTGCTAAGGAATGTGATAAGCCAAAGAAGGAATACAATGTCCTCGTTCTCAAGACAGAATCTTAGGAAAGAAATTTACCGACACAACATAAAAAGCTTCCGGGGAAGATTCTTTGAAGGTTGCGGGTAGTCAAGCTCTACTGGCCGTTGAAGGGATTGATTGGAATCAAAGACTGTTGGGCAATGGAAGTCAAGCTAATCTTGCACTGTTTGATCAAGGTGAGGAGTTTCAAGATAATCTTGCAATGTTTGAGCAAACTGAGAATTTTCAAGACGCTAGTGGGGAAGGATTGACGTCTGAAAGCAAATCAGAAACATAATCTAATTGTGATGACTCCTACAACATGCAACCGACTATGTTTGTATGCATGGCTAAGATTGGCGAGAGTTTATCCAAGACTATATCTGGTGATAACTGGATTATGGATAGTGGATGATCTCGTCATATTACGGCAATATTAACCTACTAACCAATGTCAAGAATATTCAAGGGGGGTTATGTAGCAATCGCGGGTAATTCTGGGGGAATGATTACGAATGAAGGTGATGTTTTGAATGGTAGTATTATATTCGAGAAAGCAAATTATTTTGACAAGGTGGATCACAATTTGTTGAGTATTTCACAAATTTGTGATAAGAAATACACCACCGTATTTACAAACAAGGAGTGCATAATACTCAAACCCCATTACGTAATTCCCTAAGATATCGTAGTTATGTGGTCTCCATAGTCAAATGATATTTATGTGCTTAATATGAGTTCTAAAGTATCAACTTCTACATTTGTTGAAACGTGTTTCATCTCTAAGGAAACTGAGAAGGACTCGATTCAATGGCATTGGCGTATGGATCAAATTCATGTTAGAAAGATGAAATATCTGATGTCAAATGATTTGGTGGATGAGGTTTCCCTGAAGCACTTTAAGTTGACCTATCACTGTGTTGCATGCAAGAAGAGCAAACAGAAGAAGAAGTCGCACCCGTCTAAGTTAATTAATTCCATTGATACTCCGTTGGAACGACTTCATATGGATTTTTTTGGTCCTGTGAATCATGCGAGAATTGCTGGAGACTTGTATTGTCTAGTTGTTACCGATGACTATTCGAGGTACTCTTGGGTGTTATTTATGAGTTCTAAAGATTAGACACCTATTCTAGTTCAAAATTTAATCACGAAGATCGAATCACTATACAAACATAAGGTTAGACGTATTCGGGTTTCAAAAACACTACATTGGACTTCTTTTGTATTTAGAAAGGAATCTGTCGAGAATATAGTGCTCCATATGTACCTCAACAAAATGGTGTTGCCTAAAGGAAGAATCGAACACTGATTGAAGCAGCGAGAAAAATGCTTGCAAATTCAAAGCTTCCTGTCTAGTTTTGGAATGAGGCGGTGAACACTGCTTGCTACACGCTCAATCGTGTTCTGAATGTGAAGAAGCTGCTAAAGACAAGTTGTGAGCTTCTGAACTGTCGAAAGCCTAATTTAAAGTTTTTGGAACCTTTCGGGTGTCCTTGCACGATGCTAAAAAGATATGCGGGAAAATTTGAGGAGAAGGCTATTGAATGTTATTTCTTGGGCTACGCATCGCCTAAGAAATGTGTTTTCAACTTCACTACGGGTTGTGTTAAAGAGTGGTACCATATGGATTGTCAACGATACACGACACCTCCTGCCGGCAAGGGTCGATGTTTGACTATGAGAATTATTTAATTCTTTCACTCCCATAGTTGATCAACCTCATGAAGACTTGGTGTGTGCATATTTAGATGATCAATTGTTTTCCACACCAAGGTCTTCAAATTGTGATAATGTTCCACAAGATGATTATCATGATACGTCTGATGTGATTTTGTTGAGTCAAAGATTTGACCTAAAAGAAATATAAGGAAGATTGGAATCTTCTCAACCTCCTCAGAAATCGCTAAGTATTGATACGAGCACACTTGGACATCCGAGCAGGGTTTTACTTGGCCGAGCATGATATCTTTTTTAGTGTATATCCGAGCAAGGTTCACTATTTCTAGCAAGGTTGTTCTTCATTGCCAAGCATAGTTTTCTTACTAGCGAACCCTTGGTAAAACCAAGCTTTTTAAGCCAAATACTTGGAAGATCTAGCAAGGTATTCATTAATAAACAGTGGTCTGAGCATGCTTGATGGAAGTTAATGAATCATCTAAGGAACCATCGGGCAAGGTTCAACTCCAAACAAGCTATAGTGTTACCAAGCACACACTGCTTTTCTAATAAGTTATTCTCATAGCGTAGAGTTGAATGAACCTCAGAAGAACAAGTTTGATCATAGGACCATATCGAGCAAAGTTTGCCATGGTAAAAAAGATGAAGTCTGCTAGGTGAGTATTTTCTTAGGAAAATACTCTAAGTAAAGTCTACCCGGAGAACTGTTCCCGAGCACACTTCAGGGTTACTAGGTCTACCTGTAAAGGACAAAATGGCACAAAGCCTACTCGGAGAAGACAAATGTTACGAAGTCTACCCGGAAGACCTGTTTTTACACTTAGTATAGTTTCTAAATATGTAATTTGATTGTGTATCAATCATTAAGGTTTCTAGAAGAAATGACGGCTGTCTTATGGTGGCAGGCCTATAAAAGGAATAATTTAGGGCACGCCTCCAGACGGAATAGACAGCAACCTTTACACTTTTCAGATAAGAACGAATATTCCTGATTGAGTGTGACGGCTGTCCTAGGTTATTACTAAAAATACATTCCCGACAAGAAACCATAATCGATTAACATTTGTATGAATCAGCTTATATAAATGGAAATCTTTTGAGTTATTGTTCGTGTCTGTTACTTTTATTAACCTCTTTAGCAACAAGCTTGTTTGTTTCTGATTCTACCGTTAACAAACAAGAATCTTTCCTTATTTAGCAATCCGTCATTAACTCTCTTGTCGACACATTTAATGTGTGGGTTATGACATTGTTCTGAGTATTGAGTGACTAATCGGGACCGACAAGTGGTATCAGAGCTTGTTGATTGTTGATTTGGGTAAAGAATTTGTTGCTGATTGAAGATTTGAAGAAGAACAATGACGTAAGCAGAACACTGTTCCATTGAAAAGTGACGTCAGCTGCTCTGTTCTTCTTTTCCGTCTAGATTTACAACTTACCGGTGTTTTCTTTTCCTTATTTTAGTTAAAGTTTACATCTTTATTGCTATTTCATGCTCCAATCGAACCATATATATCAGATCTGAATATTTGATTCTCAGATCTGATTGTTTTCAAAATCTGATTTTGTACTGTGTTTCACTGATTTTTTCTTGATCTTGCTTTTCAAAATACCAAAATGTCTGGTTATGAAGAGCAAGAATTTTCAACTAATAAGATTCCCAGATTGTATGGACATGAGAATTTCACCAAATGGAAAGTCTTATTTGAGGCTACTGTGTGCTACAATGATGTAGAATGTGGTAGTTCAATCAAAAATGGTCCGCAAGCAGCTGATGGTGCAGGTGCTACTGCTACTGTCCGTGATAGACTGAAGAAAGAATATGACAGAGCCTTAGCAATGCTTAAGCTAGGATTGTCTTGGGAGATACTTACCAAGGTTGCACATCATCCTACCGTAAAGGCAATGTATGACGCGATCCTAGAGATGTTCGAGGGGAACACTGAGCTCAAGAGCATAAAGAAACAACGTCTCAAGCAGCAGCTTGAGAGGTTCAAATATAATGATGGAGAAAGATTGAAGTCAGTCCTTGAAAGATTCTTGGCTATAGTGAATGACCTAAGAACAACTGACTATGTGATGACCGATTTTGACTTGAACACCAAGTTGCCCAATTCAATGCCAAAGGAATGGTACACTGCCTGCAAGTTCATCCTTCAAAAGCCCAACTTTGATTAATTAAAGGTGGATGATGTAGTGTGCTTCCTTCAAGCTGCTGAGATAGAGATGCTCGAGAATGAAATGATCAAAGAAGAGAAGTCTTGTTTCCAAGTTTCCAATGCTCTAATTGCACCCATGGGAAACTTGTCTACCAAGAACCAACAACAAATTCCCATCATAGAGGAACCAACCGAACAAGGTGTTGATACACCTAAATTGTTTGTTGGTGGTAGCTCAAGTCATCATGGAAATCAGACAAGGTTCAATGTACAACTTATTGAAGACAATGACTCTGCCTCAATGGCAAGTGGACATGTGCCCTACTCTGGTGGAAACAATGGTCAAGCAAATGATACTCAAGCACTCTTCTCAATGTTCACTGAGTCAAATAATGCATTTGTGGCCAAGAATTTAATCCATACAAGTGTCATCCAAGATGATCTAGAACAAATAGATGATGATTACCTTAAGGATATGGATTTAAAGTGGCAAGCTGCAATGCTAGCACTGAGAAGCAAGAGGCTATTCAACAGGACTGGTAGATCTCTGGTCTCTGGACCAAATAAGAGGATTGGATTTAGCAAGTCAAAGGCTATCTGTTACAACTGCCAACAGCCTAGACATTTTGCTAGGGAGTGTAACCAGCCCAGAAACTTTCAAGCTAATCAGTTACAAAATCAACATCCAAGAAACCAACTGCAATACCAACAGAATTACCAGTAGAATCAGAACAGAAACAACAACTTCAGCAACAACAACAACAATCCCAACTTCAACAACTATCAACAGCCCCAAATGAATAATCAACAAGTTGTTCCTTAAAATAAAAACTACCAAAGAAACCAATTCCCTCAAGCTGCTCAAAACGATCTCAACAGATCCAATCAAACTCAACCAAGAAATCAAGGGAATGTAGCTGTTGCTGCACAACATGAAGGAGATTTTGATTGAAGTGACCATGCTGATGATATTTCAAAGGCTAATGTTGCTTTCATGGCAAAGATTGAGAATGAGGCTGGAACATCATCTTCTCAGATACACTCATCACCTACAACTGGTTTACATGAAACAATTATTGCTTTAAATATGAAAATAGGCAAGCTAGAGGGTGAGTGTTTCAAAAAATAAAGCATCATCAATGGGTATGAAGCAAGTGATGTGGTTAATGAAGAGAAGATCAGAAGTTTGGAACATGATTGTGTGAGTAGCTATAGAGCTCAACAGAGATACATTACTAAGATAGATGGGTTAAAGAAGATGTTGATTGAAGAGAGGGTGAAGAACACAAAGCTACAAGTTGATAATGAATTCTTAAAGAATTTGGTCTCCACAGGAAACATATGTGGCATTTTGAACCAAGTTAATGAGAAAGATAAGTATAATGCTGTTCCACCACCATTAAATAACAACTCTTTGCCTAAAGTTGAAAAAGAAAAGAGGGATGGTTATCTTCAACAATTTAGAGATTTTTTTCAAGACAAAGAGGAATTTGTTGATCGTTACAAAAAAATTGAAGTGAGTGAAGAGAGAGAATTTGTTGTGAGAGAAGATGTGAAAGAAGACAAGTCAATTAGAGTGTAAGTCTCTGAAGATGACTTTGATTCTGATGATTTGAATGCAGATGACTTAAGTGACTTGAGTGATCAAATCACTGATGAAGAAATTCAAGCTGCTGAAAAGGGTAGAAGACTGAAGAAACTAGACTCAATTGACAAACTCCCATTATTGCCACCTATAACTCCAAAGATTAAGAAACTGAATGAAAGATTGAAGAGAGCGCATGTGTCTTTTGACATATGTGAAAGATCAAAAGTGAGTTATAATGCAGTTAGGCCAGCAAGCAAAGCTGTTTTACAAAGATTTAGTGATAACAACAAGAAGAGGGTCACTGAAACAATTGTAGGTGACAACTTCATTCCAATTTATCCAGTTTTCTCAAACTGTGAAGTGTTTGATATTGGGGAAGTTGAAACCATGGAAGAATATGTGAAAAGGCAGTCAATGCATAAAGAGAACATAGATGAAGAGCCTTTGAATATGAAGAAAATTGTCTTTGTTAAGGGAAAAGTTGAAAGATAAGATATCAAGATTGAAGAATTTGTTCCATTTTCAATTGACTTTGTTGGTCTAAAGAATTAGAAATCACTTTGTGTGAAACCACCTAGACCAAGTGAGAGATTCAAGAAGGGTAGTGATCATGAAAAGTTCAAGGGAAAAGTGTGGTGCAAGAAATGTGTTGAGAATGGCCATCACATTGATACTTGTAATGAAAGATAAAATTTCAAACCTTTCCATGTCCCAAATGAGACAAAGTTTGGACAAGACTTTGTGCTTTACAAACAAAAATATGATGAATAATTGGAAAAGGGAAAGGTAAGTGGAAAGGAGATGATGAATGAAACTGATCATCAAGTTGCAAACAAGGTCAACAAAGAAAATAAAGTTAATTTGAAACCAAAGAAACATATGGCTGAACAAGGTAGAAGAAGCAAATCTCCTAAGAAGTCTGAATCTGTAATGAAGAAGAATTTTCAACCTTTGAGAATTATCCCCAATCATGACACAAAGTCAGTTATGTCTGATGATTCTCAAGGATCACCAAATAGTGAAAAGAAGAGAAACAAAGGTGTCTTTCCTAGAAAGAAACCTACTGAATTAACTGGTGATGAAAAGTTTCTGTTGAAATATGGCTATGAACCTCAAGGATTTCTTTGGAAACCTAAGGTTGAAGTTAAGGATCACCAAATAGTGAAAAGAAGAGAAACAAAGGTGTCTTTCCTAGAAAGAAACCTACTGAATTAACTGGTGATGAAAAGTTTCTGTTGAAATATGGCTCTGATACCACTTGTAGGTCCCCCAGGGGACGTCGCCGATCGATACGAGATCCGCACGAGGTCTAGGAGTGCGGAATCCTCCTAGACTCGTTTATTGGTGTAAAGATAAAGAACACAAACACGTACACGAACAAATACAAGAACGGGATAAACAAATCTGCAGATTCTTATATAATAATCAAAACGAATTACATACCAAACTCGTAAACAAATGACGGCCGACCCGAGGTGAGCTCTACCTCGGGTCGTCCCACACGACTCTCACTCTCGGTCTCTCTTTAGACAAATAAACTGTAACACACAATACACTAATTTCTGGATACAAAACCTAAACAAGACACACATATATATAGACAAAACATTTTCTCGGGCTTGGGCTTGGGCCAGTAGGCGAAGTTACGGCGAAGTTGTGATAACTTCGCCTATGGCGAAGTTGTGATAACTTCGCCTGTGGCGTTCCGCTGGTCTGAATTGCATAGCGACGGTCACAAAATGCACCAACAGAAACCTAAGGTTGAAGTTAAGGAGGAGATGAATATGGATGTGAGAGACTACTCAAGCAAGAAAGATTATGTTGTTCAAGAGTGTAACAGTGTAGTGACTGATTGTCATAGCACAACTTCATTTGTGAAAACTCCAAGGGAATGTTGATATGAAACTGATAACTGATAATTCAGATCACATTGAAGTTAGTCATGAAGATCCTGAACCCGTAACACTCACACCCAATGCTGCTACTGAAATTAAAATTTATGATTTGCAAGTTGAAATAGCTTGCACTTCATCATCTAACTAATCACTCTCTTTGTAATGTGCAGGAACAGTCCACGTCACTAAATGAAGTATGGTATATGGACAGTGGATGTTCTAGGCACATGACTTGTGAAAAGAGGTCACTTGTTAACTATGAAGAGAGGTTTGAGGGGCCAGTGGCATTTGGCAGTGATGAGAATGGAGGTAAAATTGTTGGAAAGGGTATCTTGACAAATGGTAAAGTTACATTTGACAATGTTTTCTATATTGAAGGACTTCAATATAATCTTTTGAGCATATCCCAGATGTGTGATAAAGGTTATAAAGTTGGCTTTGATGATTCACATTGTTTCATCTTAAGGCCTGAATATGTTATTCCACCTGACATGATCATGATGATTGCCCCAAGGAAGGGCAATTTATATGAAGTTAACGTGAAGGATGCTGTTTCAAGGGGTGGCACATGCTTTGTTTCTAAAGCCACTGAAAATGAGTCAAAATTATGGCATAGAAAACGGTGTCATGTCAATCTCAAGAACATGAACAAGTTAGTCAAGGGTGAACATGTTATTGGTTTACCAATAAGAGAGTTCAAATTGGATGAAATTGTGTCTCATATCAGAAGGGAAAGCAACACAAGTCTTTTCACAAGACTAAACTCATCAACTCAATTGATCAAGTGCTTGAAATGCTTCACATGGATCTCTTTGGCCCTATGAATGTACCAAGCATTGGGAAGAAAAGATACTATATTGTGATCATTGATGATTTCTCAAGATGCACTTGGGTTTATTTCCTAAGTACAAAGGATGAGACTGCTGAGTTGATCATGAACTGTGTGACAAGGGTTGAGAATCAACTAGACAAAAGGGTTAAAGTGATGAGGAGTGACAATGGTACTGAGTTAAAGAATGGAGTGATTGAAGAATTTTGCAACAACAAAGGAATACTTCAGCAATTCTCAGCTCCTAGAACTCCTAAACAGAATGGTGTTGCTGAGAGAAGAAATAGAACACTCATTGAAGCAGCAAGAACCATGCTAGCTGATGCTAATCTGCCTATTACCTTTTGGGCAGAAGCTATCAATATAGCTTGTTATGTTCAGAACATGGTACTTCTCAACAAAAGTCATAACAAGACTCCTTATGAAATCTTGTTTAATAGAAAACCCTATATGAAGTTTCTCAAACCTTTTGGATGCAAATGTTCTCTTTTGAACACCAAGGATTACTTGAACAAGTTTCAAGCAAAATCCTTAGAATGTTTCTTTGTTGGCTACTCTACACACTCAAAGGCTTACACAGTATATATGAAAGATCATTTGAGTGTAATTGAATCATCCGATGTAGTCTTTAATGAAAATCAATTCAAAACAGTTGATGGTGCAGCATGGTTGTTTGATTTAGATAAATTAATCTAGTCTTTCAAGATATATCCTGAAGACTATGATGAATCCTTTTACAAAACCAGTGTGATTGAAGAGTCAAATCAGAAGACATTGGATTTGGAAAAGTTGGGGAAAATGGTTGCAAGTAAAGAAAGTGAATATACATTCATAAAGGATCCCTCAAGGGCAAATGCGGAAGAAGTGCAAGACAATGCTGAAGAGAATAATCAAAATCAAGAACAAGATCAATCAGATGATAATCAAGTCCATCAAGAAGTGCAAGATGATCAAGTTCAAAATGAGGAAGATCCAAGCAACCAAAATGAAGAAGAAGAGTCTGAATCAAGAGAAAGGTTTCAAGATTTGTTTGAAAGAATGAATCTAGAAAACATTGGTGCATCAACCTCAGGACAGAACAATGAAGAAGCAACTGGAATTGATAGTGAAACAACTGATTTGGTCATTGAAGAACCAGAACTCCATGAATCAAATCTTAACACAAATGTTTCTACTGATATGATAATTTAAACCCCTTATGTTGAAAAGAATAATCCTTCTGAACACATCATTGGCAATATATATGAAAGGGTTACAAGAAGTCACTCTGAAACTGCAAACATTTGTTTGTACTCCTGCTTTCTATCCCAAATAGAACCTAAGAATATTGTTCAAGCACTAAAGGACAATAGTTGGGTACAAGCAATGCAAGAGGAATTGGCTCAATTCAGAGATCTACAAGTTTGGGAACTAGTAGATGGGCCAAAAAACAGATATGCAATTGGAACAAAATGGGTGTTCAGAAACAAAAGGGATGAAAGGAGTATTGTGATTAAGAATAAAGCCAGACTTGTAGCTTTAGGATTCCTACAAGAAGAAGGGATTGACTTTGAGGAAGTCTTTGCACCAGTTGCAAGACTTGAAGCAATAAGAATTTTCTTAGCTTATGTTGCCTCAAAGAATATCAGGGTATTCCTAAATGGAAAGTTAGAAGAGGAGGTGTATGTTTCTCAACCACCGGGTTTTGAGGATCCTATTTATCCTAACAGGGTGTATAAACTAAACAAAGCCTTGTATGGACTACATCAGGCTCCTAGAGCTTGGTATGATGAACTGTCAAATCACCTACTTGAAAATGGTTTCCAAAGGGGAGCTATTGACAAGACCCTCTTTTACAAAAATAAAGGAAGAGATTTGTTATTATTACAAGTTTATGTGGATGACATTATTTTTGGGTAACCAATGAACAGATGTGTATGGAGTTTGAAGAGGTAATGAAGTCCAAGTATAGCATGAGTCCAATGGAAGAAATGAACTTCTTCATTGGGTTACAAGTTCAGCAGAAGGCTGATGGGATATTCATTTACCAGTCTAAGTATGTATAGGACATACTAGACAAATTCAAGTGTAATGACTTGAAGACAGCTTCAACTCCTATGGATTCAAAAGAAAAGATGGTAGTTGATGAAAAGTGGGAGCCAGTGGATGAGCATGAATACAGAGCAAAAATTGGATCACTAATGTATCTAGCTGCTTCAAGACCTAATATCATGTTTGTTGTATGTGTCTGTGCAAGATTTTAGTCAAGCCCTAAGGTCTCTCACATAAATGCAGTCAAGAGGATCTTTAGATATTTGAATGGAAGACCTGACTTGGGAATTTGGTATCCAAAGAACCAGTCTTTTGATCTGATTGTCTACACAGACAGTGATTATGATGGCTGCAATATAAGCAGGAAGTCAACTTCAGGAGGATGTCAATTTTTGGGTGATAGATTGGTGTCATGGCAATGCAAGAAACAGACAATAGTGTCAATCTCAACTGCAGAAGCTGAATACATTGTTGCATCTGCCTTTTGTGCACAAGTCCTCTGGATCCAAAATCAGATGTTGGATTATGGTTTGAACTTTCTAAACACCCCTATTTACATTGATAATACTGCTGCATCTTTTATTGTTAAGAATCATGTGCAACATTCCGAGACCAAGCACATTGAAATCAGACATCACTTCATAAGAGATTGTAGTGAAAGAGGTTTAATTGAAGTAAAAAGAGTTGATACAAGTGACAATTTGGCTGACCTATTCACAAAACCACTTGATAGAACCAGATTTAACTTTCTTCTGAAAGCCCTGGGAATGATCAACTCTAATGAAGTATGATTTATGACATGTACTTGATTGAGCAAACTGACTATCTTTTCAAAGTCTTGTTGAATGTTGTCTGTGTGAATATGTTTGAATATAATACTCTTGATGTTAACTGATATGTGCTTATTTGACTATATGTGCAAAATTAGGTATCCTTGATACTTTTGCTTGTTTATCAGTTGATATGTGTATAATGTCATGATAAGTGTTTTGATATGATTTATGTGACTGTTCATGCTTATCTGACATCTTTGCTTAAATGTTTGAATATGTGTGTTATCTGATCTGATGATGTTGTTGGTGCATGATGTCAGTAGTTCAGTGTCAAGTGTCTGTAATCGTGTTAGTTAGATTTGTGTTTAGTATGTAAGCGAAGTTCTCACAAGTTCGCTTGTTATAGGCGAACTTGTGGAACAAGCGAAGTTAGCAACAACTTCGCCTGAACATACCAGGCGAAGTTGTCGCCTTTATATACTGCTAGGTTACGGCAGTTGATAAGTAAGTTCATCAGTTTGAGTTTTCTGCAAGTTTAGAGAGTCAGAGAGTTTGTATTGTGTGATCTTCATATCACGTGTTTCCGGTTGCAATATAACGTCTTTGTGTTTATTGTAACGTGTTTAATCGTATCGTCTTCTATGCTCGTAACGTCTTACGTAGGGATTCCGCACCTACGTAGAACGAGATATCTCGTGTAGATCCGGCTGGGAACCTTCAATTGGTATCAGAGCTATTGCTTGTGATTGTGTGGTTCGGGATTATCACGCGGGTGTAGAAATCGTTCCGTTCGACTATTTGCGGGACGAGTTTGCTAAGATTTTGTGTCCTACTCACCTCCCACCTTCAAAAACAACCCATAACACCTTCACACACCTCGAAAAACCCAGAAATCTAATCTGCAGAAAGTTCGTGTTCATCAGGCGAAGTTGCCGTCACTGTTAGTAGGGTTTCGGCGAAGATACAAGGTTAAGCGAAGTTATCCACAACTTCGCCTACTCCTTCAAGTTCGCTTACCTCAAGCGAAGTTACCCACAACTTCGCCTAACTCCCAAGTTCGCCCAACTTAAGCGAAGTTATACTCAACTTCGCCAAATCCGGCGAATTTAAAAAAGTGAGCGAAGTTACGAACTCCAGCGAAGTTATCCACAACTTCGCCTACAGTACTGTTTGAAAATAAAATTTTTGATTTTCGGATTTCTTTGAGTTTCGTGAAAGATGTCTTCAATAAACATTACCGAACTGGTAAAGATGGAAGTAGAAGCGGGTTCAGCTACTAAGGCACCCAAGATGCTAAAAGGAACGGATTTTGTGGCGTAGAAAGATAGATTTGAACAATATGTCAAGTACAAAGACGCCAAGATGTGGGTGTGCATACAAGATGGGTACATCCCACCAACTGCTGAGTATGAGGGTCGTGATCAGATTAAGAAATACAGCAAGATGGAAGAAGAAGAGAAGAAAATGTATGAGGCCGAAAGCAAAGCTCATGCAGCGATCACAATGGCTCTTCCACAAGAAATACTTCACACCTTCAGAAAGTATAAAACTGCTCGAGAGCTTTGGGAAGCACTTGAAAACCGGTTTTAGGGCAATGTGGGAATTCATGCATCGAAGATTAAACTTCTAAAAACCAAATTCTCGGTCTTCAAGTATCTGAAGAATGAATTACTTGATGATATCATCACTAGATATTATCATCTGATGACTGAACTCAGCAACTATTCAATTGTTTACAAAGAAGATGAGATTGTTGAAAAGCTTCTTGATGCTCTCCCACCGAAATGGGAGATGTACACTGTGTTGATGAGAGAAGACAAAGACTTTGCTGACTATGACCTGGAGACAGCAGTTAACAAGCTAAGAACGTTTGAACTGAACATGGTTCGAAAGGAGACACCTACCGATCAGGTTCAAGATCCGGGTATGTATGGTGCAAAGGTTAACTCAGGTTCAAGTTCGAAGTCTGAATCATCTGCTTACTACTCTAAGGGAGAGTCGGGCGCTAGTTCAACACATGATGGTCATGTATCTCTCAACATGAATGGAGATGTGTGCTTTGTAGCTGGAGGATCAAATGCTTCTCAACCTCAAGCGACCAAGAGTAGTTTTTCCCCAAGTGTTTCAAACAACAACTACTCGAAGATGCCCATGAGTGTTAAATCTGCTGAACATCAGTTTGTTCTCTATGCATCTTTTATTGCTTCGTATGAGAATTACAATCAGGGTAAGATTGTTGATCCTGCAATTTTGGATGAAGACTATGACCAGATCGATGCTGATGATCTGGAAGAGATGGATCTGCAGTGGCAGATGGCTATGATTGTGAGAAAGGTTAAGAGGTTCATGAAGAAGACTGGCAGGAAGTTTGTCGGTGAGAGGCCAGGGTTTGATAAGTCGAAGGTTCGCTGTTACAACTGTCAGCAGAATGGTCACTTTGCAAAAGAGTGCAAAAATGAACGTGTAGAACGCAGTCAAAACAGGTCTACACAGCAGAGTGGTAGTGGTAATGATAATAGAGCCATGATTTCCAGACAGAACGGGGAGTACAACTGGAATCTGCACGTTGAAGAAGTATTCGAATAGGCCAATTTGGCAAACATCGAAACTGCAGATAGTGAGAAGGGAACTGGCAAAAATGAAGCTTACATGGCAGATGTGGCAGACCAGCTCTCCGAGGTAAGTACCGAACTCCCTTGTACTAAGTGTGAACACCTGTCTGAACAACTGACAACTATAACTGATCAGTTTGTTAGTTTGGATGCGCAGTTTAAAACATTAAAAGAAGATCATCATTTCACTAAAGCTAGAGAAAATAGTTACAAAGTAAAAATTAAAGCTAGTGAGAAAGATATTAAAAGTCTTAAAGCAAAGCTTGCTGAAAAAATTCAAGTGATTGATCTTAGCAATGAAGTACTAGAAGAGAAAACCAAACTAATAGCTGAAAGGGATAAACAAATAGCTGATCACCAGGTGAAAGTGGTGGAACTTAACAAGAAACTTGAGCAATTCAGAAATTCCTCCGCTATACTTGATCACCTCGTTAGTGATCAAGGTTCCCCAAAAAGGGGAGGAATTGGTTATCATGAAGTTCCACCACCTTTCAATCATAATTACACTTATGACCCTAGTAATCAGAAATCTGTTGACGTTGACTATGGTCAGACAGTTCCGGTTAAGGTAACGATTAAAGAACCAGAAGTTAGTAAAGGCGAAACAAGTAAGCCTGTTACTAGTGTTAAGATTTCTGCTTCGAGTCCTGTCTCATCAAACTCGGACAAGTCATCTGAGTCGAGTGAGACAAAACAAGAGGAAGTGTTACCAAAAAGTGGAGAGAAAAATAAAACACCTGAAAAGAAGTCTCCACTAAACCCGTATGTCCCACCCTATGTGAGACAAACGGGCAGTAATACAGCCTCAACATCTAAGAAAACTTTTGATAAGAAAGTTGAACACATGAGTTGTTTTAGATGTAATCAATTAGGACACCTAATTGCTGATTGCCCTCTGAAGCAGAGATTCAGAGGTGTGAGGCCTTCGAGAACTGAGAATAGAACTAACGGAAATGTTAAAACTGAAAACCCATCAAAATTCAGAAATTGGACTAATCCAGGTTTTCAAAGAAATCGATCTCAATTTTTCACTGCTAACAACCAAACCATAAGTAATAATTCTTTTAATTCGCGAAGGTTTGGATGGCCTCATAGACTACGAGAAGGTATCCTATTAGGACTCACAGAAATTATCATGATACTAACTTTGGACAGCTAAGGTACGGGATGTATCGACCCAAGACCAATAGGTCTTGGGTCCCTAGATTTTAATCATCTGCTTTAATCGTGCAGGAACAGTTGAACAGGGCTGCCAACAATCAATGGGTTGTGGATAGCGGCTGTTCCCGGCACATGACAGGTAACAAGAAATTGTTACACGACTGGAAACCTGTTCAAGGAGGAAGAGTGAGTTTCGCAGGAGAGAGCGGTGGAAGGATCACAGGAATTGGGACTGTGACTAACGGAAAGATGACGTTAGAAAAAGTAAATTTCGTTGAAGAACTGAAGCACAATCTGCTGAGTGTTTCGCAGATCTGTGACAAAGAGTACATCGTACTTTTTACAAAGAATGAGGCGATCGTCCTATATCCTGGTTTCAAGATACCAGAGGATTGGATTGTTATGAAGGCTCCAAGAGAGAAGAATACATATATCTTGGATATGAGGTCGACTGAGATGGCCACAGAAGAATCGTGTCTTCTGTCAAAAGCAACTGAATCGGAGTCCGAGTTGTGGCATAGGAGAATGGGGCATATTCATCTTCGAAAAATGAACTACCTTGTCAAAAATGGGCTTGTGCTGGGTGTTCCCTTGAAGAATTTCAACTTTGAAGACAAATGCTTATCATGCAAAAAGGGAAAGCAACACAAGAAATCCCATCACATCAAGAAGGTCAATTCAATAGTCAGTACCCTAGAAATTACTTCACATGGATCTCTTCGGTCCCGTGAGTATAAAAAGTCTAGGTGGAACTTCATACGGCTTGGTGATCACTGATGATTACTCTCGATATTCTTGGGTATATTTCCTGAAGTCAAAGGATGAAACAGTACAGATGGTAAAGAATTTGATTACCAAGGTTGAGAATATCATGGGAAAAACGGTTAAATTCATCAGGAGTGACAATGAAACTGAGTTCAAGAACTATGAGATGGAGATCTTCTGCTTACAGAAAGGGATAGAACACCAATACAGCGCACCGTATACTCCGCAACAAAATGGAGTGGCTGAGAGGAAGAACAGAACGTTAATTGAAGGAGCCAGAACCATGCTGGCTGATTCGAAGCTTCCTGTGGTGTTTTAGGCTGAAGCTGTTGCAACAGCCTGTTATATCCTTAATAGAGTGTTAACTGTTAAAAGATTAAATAAAACATGTTATGAACTTATGCATTCGGGTCCCCGTGTTCGATATTAAAGACCAATTCTAAATTTGGTGAAGTAGCCGATGAAGGAATCTTAGTCGGATACGTTGTTGGGACTCCCAACAGACGGGTCTTTAATACATCGACCAGCAAAGTTGAGGTGGTGTGTAACACTGATATCACAAGTTACAAATCACCAAAACCAAGCACGGGACCCGCCGGGGTTTTCGACTATGATAGACTTTTTAAATCGTTTAACATACCTTATTTGGATTGTGCAGAAGTTGAAGAAAGACTTGCTACGAAGATGATTTGCGATGAGGAAGACACTTTGGTGCAACGACCACAGTATGATGAATGTCAGCCTTCCTCGTCAAATGCTGTCGATACCCCTGCTGCCTCCACAGAAGAGGAATTCTTCAATCCGTTTCACTCTCAACATCAATCACCCATTGATGAGCTATCTTCGAACCTGGAAGACAATTTGCATGTCAGTTCGGTTCCGACTACGAGAATTCACAAAAATCACCCTTTGGAGAATGTGATAGTTGATCTGTCCGCCGGTGTACAAACAAGACAAGGCTTGAATGAGCACACCTGTGTTTACACAAGCATTAAAGACACGGGCATTATCAACGAATGCTTGTACACCTGCTTCATCAGCCAGATTGAACCAAGGAACTATCAAATGGCTCTTAAGGACAGCTCGTGGGTCGAAGCCATGCAAGAAGAGTTAGCTCAGTTCAAGAAAATGGAAGTATGGAATTTGGTTGAAAAACCAAAGAATGTGCATGCGATAGGCACCAAATGGGTCTTCAAATGTAAGAGAGATGAGAAAGGGATTGTTATCAGGAACAAGGCGAGGCTGGTTGTTAAAGGTTTTAATCAGCAAGAAGGGATTGATTACAATGAGGTGTTTGCTCCTGTGGCAAGATTGGAAGCCATTCGACTGTTTTTGGCATTTGCTGCTCACAAGGAGATGAAGGTATTTCAGCTAGACGTGAAGAGTGCTTTTCTTAATGGTAAAGTCGATGAGGTTGTGTACGTTGAGCAACCTCCGGGTTTTCCTGACCCAGACTTTCCCGATCACGTATACAAGCTAAGTAAAGCACTGTATGGACTACATCAGGCACCTCGTGCCTGGTATTCAACTTTATCAGATTACTTGCTTGCGAATGAGTTTGAAAGGGGTAAAATTGATAGCACATTGTTCTTCAAGAGAAAGGGTAGCGACTTTCTGCTGGTGCAAGTCTACGTGGACGACATTATCTTTGCTGCATCAAATGTCTCCATGTGTCAGGAGTTTGAGGCCGTCATGAAGAAGAGGTTTGAAATGAGTGCTATGGGTGAACTAACTTTCTTTTTAGGATTGCACGTTGATCAGAAGAAAGATGGGATGTTCATTCATCAGACGAAGTATGTCCATGATGTTCTCAAACGCTTCAAGATGGAGGACAGCACTCCATATGATACTCCAGTCTGCGTCAATCACAAATTGGGTGCTGATTCAGACAACGATGCAGACGTGGACCCAACCCAATATCGGGCAATTATAGGTTCTTTAATGTACTTAACTGCTTCTAGGCCTGATATAATGTTTGCTGTTTGTCTTTGTGCACGCTTTCAGGCAAACCCAAAAGAATCTCATTTGAAGGGTGCGAAGAGGATACTGCGGTATCTCAAAGGCAAGCCGAAGCTGGGGTTGTGGTACTCGAGAGGAGGAGACTTGGAGCTAGTCGCTTACACAGATTCTGATTATGGAGGGTGCAATCAGAGTCGGAAGATAACGACAGGTGGATGTCAGTTTCTTGGTGGCAGATTAGTGTCATGGCAATGCAAGAAGCAGACCTCAGTCGCCATTTCAACCTGTGAAGCAGAATACATGGCAGCATCCAACTGCTGCTCTCAGGTTCTTTGGATTCAACAACAGTTGCACGACTATGGTCTGAATATCTCACTTACTCCTATTTGCATTGATAACACTGCTGCTATCTCAGTAACTAACAATCCCGTAAAGCACAGTAAAACTAAACATATTGACATTCGTCATCATTTTATACGGGATTGTGCTGAGAAGAAACTGATTATAATTGAAAAGGTTGACACGTTAGATACTTTCGCTGACTTGTTCACGAAAGCGTTTGACAAAACTAGATTTCAAAACCTTGTTGAGCTGAATGGGATGATCAATCCCGAGTAACTGTGTCGTGTGTTTTTGTGTAAAAAAAACGTCACTATCACTAAGAATTATGTCGGTTACTTCAGTTTGAAGGACATATCTTCGGATATGTTTGGTCCTCATTTCTACTTGTAGAATATGAGGATAGCCATTAACCAGATGACTGAAAGTGATCGGGGCGGTTTATGATGTGTTTTTATTCTTTCGCTGAAAATTAGTCGATCATACTTAGTTAGAATGACACATACTTGTATGTGGTCGGTCCAGCTGATCCATTGGATCTTCGGGATAGCCGTTTACCTGAAGATTTTGATTTGGTCGGGGCGATTGAAGTTAAAATTTTTTTTAAGGGAGATGAATTATTTTTCAAGTCTACTACTTTGTAAGAAGTTTCTTTACTATGTTAACAGAAAATTGATCCAACCCTGGAAAGTGATAGATATACTGATTCTGTGTGCTTAACTAGTGAAGTTATTAGGCTTAAAAGACTTTAGAACAGTCATTGTATGTCATGGTAGCTTTTTATGGTGCGTAAAAGTAGAAGTGATACTAACTAAATCTACTCAATTTTACGTGGAAACTCCTTAAGAGTTGTGCATGTCTTCATACATATCTTTTCGAATGATAGGCAGAAAAGCAATTACCCAGTCATACACGAGCCCGTGAGTGTTCTGATTCCCGTGAAGATAGCGTGTCAAGACACTGCAGTGATCCAGATTCGGGACTTGCAGTTGTTTTCTACTTGAAGTTGTGTATATGCATGTTAAAAAAAATGTATTCTAGAGTTCATAATGTTAATGATTCTCAATCAAGACGCAAGAAGGTGAACGGGAAGCAGAGTCTAAGATCGAAGAGTAATTACTACTTAATCAGACACTAAGGGTCGAAGTCAATTCGGGGTGACTTGGGGAAAGCCAAATACGCTTTGAAGGCATCATAATCTCTGAGTTGTTGCCCACTTAAGTTTTGAGCTTAATTGAACCTAACTCGTATCACCGAAACGATGAAAACCATTTTAAGTATATTACCTGCTTACAACCTGTTTCTTTATGTCATAATACAGCTAAACACGGATCTGTGTGACAGTCACGTAATTAGTATGATTCCTGTTCGGATCTTTTCTAAAACATGGTAGTCCCTGTCAAGACTGAAATTTGATCCCGTGTACTTTATTTTAAAAGTTTTTCTACTTATGTAGTTGTATTATTTTATATGTGGTTACTTGGTCTTGATCGTATCATTTAACGCTTTAAAGGAAGTTTTTAAAACTTTATTGAAAATTGTTCAAAGTATAGGGGTTTGTTTTGTAAATACCGGCGAACTTGTTCATAACTTCGCCTGGAATAGGCGAAGTTATCGATAACTTCGCCTGTACTAACTTTGACCCTATATAAAGAAGTTTTAAGGTCAGACGATTCATTATTTTCCAAATCTCAGCGAACTTATCTCCGTATAACCTAAGCGAACTTATCGTTCTTCAATCTGTGTTAATCTTTTTCTCGATTCTATTCCGATTCAAGGTGTGTAGTGTTGATTTATCATATATCCTCTGTCAATCAATGTTAATCAGTGTGTGTTTCGAGCTGTTTCGTGACCTCGTCTGTCGATACCTTAAACACCCGATTTTCAAACTTGTAACTACGTGATCGTAAACTACTTGAACGTCAAAACTTTATAAAATCATGTGTTACGGAGTCCTCGATCTCCAATTTCATCGTCTACACGTCGAATTGAAACCTTAACTGTTGCCGATTCGAATTCGGCGAAGTTACAGTTTAGGCGAAGTTGCTCTTAACTTCGCCTGAGGTTTAACTTCGCCTGACAATTACTTCTGTAACAATTTATGAGACGATGTTGTGGTTAAGCGAAGTTATCTTTAACTTCGCCTGGCCCTTTTTACTTAACTGTTAACAGACGAAGTTCAAGTTGAAGCGAAGTTGTTTCCCAACTTCGCCCCACCTTTAACTTCGCCTATACAGAATAAATCACAACTTCGCTCTTGGTAATAGGCGAACTTGTGATTTGCTTTGACGTTTATCTAACTTAGTCTGTTTGTTGCAGATATGGCTGCTGTAGCTGGAGCAGGTGGTGCAGGCGGTGATGACGGTGGAGATAACCAGAGACAGTTCTTCCCGGGTCATAACATGTACATAACATTAGACCCGGAGGCGAGCGGAGTTGATGATTTCCGCGAAATCATCTCATTTCTTTTACGCTCGCGTATATTCCACGCGATTACAACAACACTGCCGATATCCTTGCCAAACATTGAGGATTTTTTGGCAGACCGTGGAATATGATTGTAAAGTTGAGCCCCCGGTGATGCGCGCAACGGTCAACAATCAGATTGTTCAGTTCTCTTCTGAACAAATCCGGGCGGCGTTACGGTTTGGAGATGAGACGAGGGATGACCGGACAGAATTTGTGGCTCCTTTCCGTGATGGAGCGTTTCTGAGGATGGGATACTCTGGTCCCTTGGGGGATACGCAGAGAAGGAAGGGGCGCTTTCTCATGCATGTCATGATTGTTTGCATGTCAGGGAGAAAGGCGGGCACTGATGGCATGGGCACGACCATACAGTCGGCGATGACTGCTCTGACTTACAATAAGCGTTACAGCTTTAGTCAGATGGTCTTTTATGAGATTGACCGTCAGAGAAGAGCGATGGCGCGTGAGAGGTTTATCATGTATCCAAGATTCCTACAAATGATCTTGAATCATGTCGCTCCAACGCTACCTCAGCGCCGTCCAATCAGATACGTTGAAAGTGTGAATAAAAGAATCTTCGCCCAATGTAGATCTTCCAGTGCGAGGAGCAAACCTGAGCCCCGTCCTCGACATACTCCACTTTTTGGGTACTTAATCAACCCAGGGTATGTGCCTGCTCGTGGGGACGAGTTTCGGGACCCGGCACCACAACAGGCAGGAGCGCCTCAAGTTATACCTGCTGCTCCTGTTGTGTCACCGGAGGAGAACGTGGACCTTGATGCTGAGTTTGGAGGTCAAGGCTACTTTGATATGGAGCGGGTGGACCCAGTAGAGAATGTGCAAGTCTCAGTTGAAAGGGTTCTGAGTGTGCATGTTACTAGGACAGCTGCTACGGTGGCTGGTTCTGATTCTGATGACGAAGTGGATGAGGCAAGACGAATTTTGGTAACTCGAGAAAGACTACATGGGAAGAGAAAGTGAACTGATGATGACAGAGAGTCAGACTATGAGGAAGAGGTACAACAGTTAATAAGCAGATCAAGAAGGGAACGGATAGGTGCAGGATCTGGAGCTAGTAAGAGCTCAATGGTGGTACGTTTCGCTCCACCCGCACTATCCGGTATGACAATGGTTCCCTTATCATTACAGGTTACAAGGTCAAGCACTACGGATGTTCCCGTGGTGGCTACCTCATCATCATTTGGCCTCCCACCCACTACTTTCCAACTTTCGGCTCCTGAGATCGTATCGCTGCCGCCTCCAACTCTTACTCCAACGGAGGTCGTGGCACGCTTTATTGAGTCGACGGTTGTGGCCACTGCAGGGTTATCGGTGACGATACCACCTGCGGTTACGTCTATGACTACTTCTGAGGTCCCGGTTACATCAGAAATTTCTCCTCAGTACACTCAAGACATATCACATATGAGGTCCGATTTCGATGCAACCTTATCCGACTCAGAACGAATAGCAGCACTTGAAGTCGTGGCAGAACAATCAAGGATAAATCTTATCCAGACCCAGGCTATTCAACGCCTAGTTGCAGAGAATCAGATGCAGTCGTCCCTGCTGGTAGAACATGGCAAAATCATAGATGCTTTGAAGAAGTTCTTGGCATCTCAGGGGGAGACGAGCTGTAAAGGCGATGAGTTGAGGACCAAGAGACGAAATGATAGAGACGATGATCCTAATGCATCGAAAGGTGCAGGTGGAGAGTTGCCAAGAACTGATCAAGCTCTTGGGACTTCCACAACTCAGGGGGAGTCAAAAACTGCAGCTGGTGGTGAGGATGTGGTGGTAGTGGATGTTGAGGAGATTGATGATGAGTTGGTTGGTGATGATGATGTATTACCGGTGGATGAAATAGAGAAGATTGGAGAAGAGATTGTTGTTGATAATGATATTGAAGAGGGAGAGATAGTAGAAGAGAATGTGGAGCATGAGATACCAGAAGTCGATAAGGCAGATATGAGTCAACAGATTGGAAGCGATGAGACGGAATGGGAAGAGCAACCTAGATGGAAGGAAGGCTATGCTCAGTGGTTCGTCAAAACGAAGAAACCGGCGGTCCCTACAATGTTTAAGAAGAGTTACAACATTAAAGGCTATACTGAAGCGAAGAAAGGGATTATTTGCTGGATCTATGATGAGCAGTTGAGGCTCTTCGTGATTAAAAGGTATGACGGTGTTCAGTATTTTAAAAGACTGTTAAGATCGTTGAATACACTGCCAGAATGTGAAGTGAAAGACTTAGCCAGATTGGGGTTAATAAATCGAAGTCATGATAATATGGCTAGAGTTATTGGTAAGATTGTTTGGAAAGAGAGTATAAAAGAGAAGAAATTTGAGCTGTTGAAACCACAAAAGGGAAAACTTGTTGAAGACAAGGATAGAGGTTTGAGAGCTGACGGAAAGCCTTGGATGATTATGAAGTATAAGCCGATCCGGTTTTTGAAAGAAGTACCGATAAAACTAATGCCCAAGGATGTGCTTAAAGACCTGAAGTGGTGGTATGTAGATTGTGAGACAGTTGAGGCAGTGATGGAAGACGAAGATGAACAAGAGGTGCTAAGAGTGTACGATCCGATGCATCTAGTGAACTTGTCACAAGCTGATTTGCAGGTGTTGCATGAGAAGAAAATGTTTTATATTCCTGCTTGGAATGACGAAGCGAAGAAATATCAAAGAGTTGTATCAGTTTGTGTACGCGAAGGAGTTCATGCTTAAAGATGAAGATGCAAGATTGTTGAAGATTACAAGACACGTGTTTGAAGCTAAAGAGATGAAGCTACTGCCAAGGGGGAGTCTGTTGGTGCATGATGTCAGTAGTTCAGTGTCAAGTGTCTGTAATCGTGTTAGTTAGATTTGTGTTTAGTATGTAAGCGAAGTTCTCACAAGTTCGCTTGTTATAGGCGAACTTGTGGAACAAGCGAAGTTAGCAACAACTTCGCCTGAACATACCAGGCGAAGTTGTCGCCTTTATATACTGCTAGGTTACGGCAGTTGATAAGTAAGTTCATCAGTTTGAGTTTTCTGCAAGTTTAGAGAGTCAGAGAGTTTGTATTGTGTGATCTTCATATCACGTGTTTCCGGTTGCAATATAACGTTTTTGTGTTTATTGTAACGTGTTTAATCGTATCGTCTTCTACGCTCGTAATGTCTTACGTAGGGATTCCGCACCTACGTAGAACGAGATATCTCGTGTAGATCCGGCTGGGAACCTTCAGATGTTTTAGAGTAGGATAGACTATGCATCTTAGTTATGTCTGCCTGTTATGATAATATCATTGATGATTAAGATTTGAATATGTTACAACTGTTTGTGTCAAAATGTGTTTTTATGACAAAATTGAATGTTCAAATGAATTTTCAAATGAATTTTGCATAATCACAAAATTTTGATCAAAACATGAGCATGTTGTTAATGGTGTAAAGATATGATAAAACTATTCAGTTCAAGCTTTAAAGAAGCTTAAAAGGATTCTCAATGGAAAGTCTCAAAAGAAATTACTTTTGCTGAAAATTATGTCATTTGCCTAAGTCTGAGGAGCATATACATGTATATGTTTGGTCCTATCATCTACTTGTTGATTTGAAAGGATAGCCATTAATCCAAAAACCAAAAGCATTTGGGGCAATTGTGATTTATTCATTCACTTAAAATTATGCCATTGACTCTAAGCCAAAAGGACATATACTTATGTGTGTGTTTGGTCCTGCTGTTTACCTCTAGACAATCAGGATAGCCATTAACATGGAAGCTATGGGGTGATTGAATATGTTAAATTGGGAAATGATAGTACATAGACTAATTAGCCAATCATATGGATTTAATAGGCTGAAAGGGCACTTAGTACACTCATTAACATGTATGTTTGCTTTCCCATGATGTGTAAAATCTAAGGTGATATAAACTTAAAGAAACTGCTAAGATTTATGTGGAGTTAAATTGTTGACTATGCATGTTCCAAGATAAATATTTCCAAATGATAGGCAGAAAAGTGATTATCCAGTCACACACGAGCCCGTTGGTATTTGGTCCCCAAAATGAAATATCTTATTGTCACACCCTCAAAATCCACTAACGGAGTTTTACTGTCAGAGGGTGTGAACTAACAGGATCGGAATCATTAGTTATAATCAAACCATAAGTAAAGTTTTCAAACCATGAAAACATTTAAGTGTAAATAAGTGCGGAAGCGTAAAACCATAAACCAAGTGTTGCGTCACGCAGGACGACTTAAAAACTCAATTAATAATAACAGTTTAAAACAAGTTTGCATAAACAAAAGCGTTCAAAGTAATGCATGATCCTATACCGCGCACCCGCCTCGGCTACCTGAGAATAACATACTAAAAGTGTCAACACGGGGTTGGTGAGTTCACAAGTTTATATAAAATAAAGCGTTTGCGTTTTGCGTTACCAGATAGTGTTAAATCAATTATATATCTATAGGTAGCTAGCCTATAAAACAAGTATTACTAAGTGTTCGACACCGAAGCTGACTGTTTATCATGTGCCTTGCCACCAGGTCTATCCCGACCATGGTAATGTGTTTAGCCAAGATTACACCCACTCGACCTGCAGTCGAGCTTAGCGTTGGGTGGGGTTTGTCAAACACAGTAGTACTACTCAACAGTGACTCGCTATTATCCAATACTAAACAGTTTGATGTGTAGGACTTCAGTTGTTTCGTTTGCCACTTAGCCTTTACAAGTGATATATAATCTAATAACAAAATCTAAAAGCGTTTCGGAGTATGTATTCTCCCCCAAGTGAAAAGCGTTTAAAAGAGTTAAAAGGGGAAACGTGAAACTCACTGTTTGCGAAGAATTCCAAAAACAAGTCACACAAGTGATGCGAGTCGCAGAAAACCCTCACTAGCGTTCTAAAACAACAAGGAGATTTTCTAAGTGTTGGAACTATTATCGAGTCTCTAGACTCGGCACATAATTCCTATGCATAAAATACGTTTCGTGTTTCGTTTGTGAATTGTGTGTGTCTCAACAAGCACATTGGTGATACGTTACATGTGTGAACAACTATTTATGTGTCAAGTATTAATAGTGTACATTACTAGCAATTATTCCCCACAAGGGCAATTTGGTCAAAACATAACAATTATCAAGCAACACGCACGTTTCATGTATTTTCACAAAATTCAGCAGCTAGTTTCATCAAGACAGAATTCTACTTGAAAGATTACTCTATCCAACAGATCATAGCATCTCAATTAATTCACCAAAAATCGTCACAAAAGCATACATGAGTTAGGTTTCCAGAACATATTTTATTGTATTTTTATTCCACATAGATTTCTCACAATGAACAAAACATTACAGCAAACTCACAGCAGTCAAATTCATGCGCAACAGAATGTTATTTGTTATTCCCGTTAAATGAAAAATCCAATTAATTCAAGACAATTGGGTTAGGTTCTTATCTCAACACGTTAACTTCCAGAAGTGGAACCAACCCATTTGGTCTTGTAGTTCATGAGATATGATAATTACAAAACAACCTAACAGCAGGTCTCACAATTCAGATTTGCACTTCAGTTTTGTAAAATAATAAAAGTTAACTTTTACTTGTCCAAAAATTACAATTTTGGACTTCATAGAAACTAGACTCAACATAGTACCCTGTAGTGTTAACAACCTCGACCAACTTCCAAATTAACATTTAGTTAAAGTTGTCTAAACATAACTTACAATCTGTCCAGTACCAGTTTAGACCTTTAATTACATTTAAATCGTTTGAACAACCAAAACACCTCCAAATTAGGCGTGGTTGGGTTTTCTGGAAACTAGACTCAGAGTACTACCTTTTAGACTCATAAGTAGCTCAGTTTGCTTTTATATTTAACAAGTTACATGTCGTTCAAGTTTAACAATCTCTGCTGTCAAAACTCAGCAAGCACAAACAATCGTCTAACATGCATCCTAAGCATACGACCTATCTCCAAACATGTAATAAACATAATTATCCATCAAAATCAGTAGTAACTGTAGGGGTATGGTACTAAACCCGGTTTTACGACCCTAAATTTATTATGTTTGGCTTATTTTATTACATGGACTAATACAATGTTATTGGGCTGAGGGGGTTTTGTGGAGGTAACCCTAACTGGGCTAGGCCCATTAGAGTACCATGATGGTGGCCATGAGGCTCTTTATATAAGGAGGTCTCCACCTCCTTATTAGAGGGTCATGCTCAATAAGAGCCACCACCACTTTTTTGTGTCTGTAAACAAGAGATCTTTGAGATTTCTTAGCAGTCACCTCCACACCCCCGAAAAACCATCGCAGGTCTCAAGCAACCGGAGAAGAAGATCAAGACGTGGTTCGTTCATCTCGAAAATCCGTGGAAACATCGTCATGGATCAGGTCAGATTCATTTCATGCTTCGACATTGGCGCCATCCGTGGGACGGCAACGAACTACCCTTCGATCTTCATCTCGGCTGTCAGATCTCTCCCAGGAAAAACCCAGATCTGGAAGTTTACAGAAAAAGGCTTCAAGGCTTGTTCTATTAGAGCTCAAAAAGATGCATAGATCTAAAAGAGGCTTCCAGATCTGTGCAAAAAGAAACTGCCTGACTCGAATGATCAAGT
Organism: Bidens hawaiensis; assembly: GCF_021521415.1. Taxonomy (NCBI): domain Eukaryota; kingdom Viridiplantae; phylum Streptophyta; class Magnoliopsida; order Asterales; family Asteraceae; genus Bidens; species Bidens hawaiensis. The sequence continues at coordinate 44,587 of NW_027495171.1, read as the reverse complement.
CTCCGGATCTGTGATGGTTTTAAATCTGCTCCGAACTTCAGATCTATCTAGATCTGATTTACAGATCTAGATCTAGATTACAGACCTGGATTTTAGGTTTAAAATTGCATATCTAACTCTCAAATTGCAGATCCAGAAATTACCAGACTTCCGCCGCCATGAACGCGCGCCCGAGGATTCTCACTCCGCAGCCGTGCATGTGCCGCCGCGGGAACCACCACGTGGGTTTCGCGCAAAAGACCTCCACCATGTGGGTTTTGGCAGAAGACTGCCATCACGCATGCTCGCCAGCGGGTCACCTTTCCGCCGACATGCGTGAGCGCCCGTGGAAACCACCGCGGAAACCACCATGTGGGTTTTGCGCAAGAGACCTCCGCCACGCACGCGCTCTCGCGAGTCACCACTCCATCGCCGTGCATGCGCGCATCAGGCCACGCGCCAAACTTAAAGGTTGGGAATCCTCATAATATCCCATATGGCTACGCGCCATACTTAAAGGTCGGGAATCCTCCTAATATCCCATATGGCTACGCGCCATACTTAAAGGTTGGGAATCCTCATAATATCCCATATGGCTACGCGCCATACTTAAAGGTTGGGAATCCTCATAATATCCCATATGGCTACACGCCATACTTAAAGGTTGGGAATCCTCATAATTTCCCATATGGCTACGCGCCATACTTAAAGGTTGGGAATCCTCATAATATCCCATATGGCTACGCGCCATACTTAAGGGTTGGGAATCCTCATAATATCCCATATGGCTACACGCCAAACTTAAAGGTTGGGAATCCTCATAATATCCCATATGGCTACGCGCCATACTTAAAGGTCGGGAATCCTCATAATATCCCATATGGCTACACGCCATACTTAAAGGTTGGGAATCCTCATAATTTCCCATATGGCTACGCGCCATACTTAAAGGTTGGGAATCCTCATAATATCCCATATGGCTACACGCCAAACTTAAAGGTTGGGAATCCTCATAATATCCCATATGGCTACGCGCCATACTTAAGGGTTGGGAATCCTCATAATATCCCATATGGCTACACGCCAAACTTAAAGGTTGGGAATCCTCATAATATCCCATATGGCTACGCGCCATACTTAAAGGTCGGGGATCCTCATAATATCCCATATGGCTACACGCCAAACTTAAAGGTAGGGAATCCTCATAAACCCATCAGGCCAAGCGCCAAACTTAAAGGTTGGGAATCCTCATAAACCCATACGGCTTCGCGCCGAATGCAAGACCTAACGCGGCTCCGCTCCGTTCAACATGCGCACCACCATGATGCTTGAGCACAGTCGCATATCACATGCTCATGCACCACATATGCTCACGCATCACATGCTCACACATATCACACAGTCTACGCGCACGCGCACGCAACATCTGCGCATGGCGCATGACACAAAGTCTACGCGCACGCGCACGCAACATCTGCGCATGGCGCATGACACAAAGTCTACGCGCACGCGCATGCAACATCTGCGCGTGGCGCGGGACACAAAGTCTACGCGCACGCGCATGCAACATCTGCGCGTGGCGCGGGACATAAAGTCTACGCGCACGCGCATGCAACATCTGCGCGTGGCGCATACCACAAAGCCAGAGCCTATGCGCACGCGCAAGCTTTATTATTCTTATAGCTCGTAAGTCGCCTCATGCGCAAGCTTTATTATTCTTATAGCTCGTAAGTCGCCTCACGCGCAAGCTTCATTATTCTTATAGCTCGTAAGTCACCTCACACGCAAGCTTTATTATTCTTATAGCTCATAAGTCGCCTCGCGCGCAAGCTTTATTATTCTCATAACTCGTAAGTTGCCTCGCGCGCAAGTTATGTTACATTATTATCAAGATGCGCGCTCCATCTTTTATCAGGCCTCGCGCCACTATGATGCGTGCTATATCTTATTTATGCCAAGGCACCATCATTATCATAAGGACCGCAACATGTCACCATCATGAGGAAAACCTCCCAAAACTCAAAGACAATAAAGATAAGGCCGAAGAAAAGGAAAAAAACCGCCTCATGGCCTAACACACCTCATAAAGTCCAGCGCTCCACCTAGACGCTTGCGCGCCCAGGAGCAACGCTGGACTTGGGGGGCTTGTAGGGGTATGGTACTAAACCCGGTTTTACGACCCTAAATTTATTATGTTTGGCTTATTTTATTACATGGACTAATACAATGTTATTGGGCTGAGGGGGTTTTGTGGAGGTAACCCTAACTGGGCTAGGCCCATTAGGGTACCATGATGGTGGCCATGAGGCTCTCTATATAAGAAGGTCTCCACCTCCTTATTAGAGGGTCATGCTCAATAAGAGCCACCACCACTTTTTTGTGTTTGTAAACAAGAGATCTTTGAGATTTCTTAGCAGTCACCTCCACACCCCCGAAAAACCATCGCAGGTCTCAAGCAACCGGAGAAGAAGATCAAGACGTGGTTCGTTCATCTCGAAAATCCGTGGAAACATCGTCATGGATTAGGTCAGATTCATTTCATGCTTCGACAGTAACCCTCTAGGGTTTACAAACAATCAATGATTTAACAATCTTTCACCGTTCAAAATCACATATGATCATCTAAATCAATAACCAACGCATAAACAATCATCATCTAGCATAAATCAAGCATAAGAACACTTAATACATGATATTCAATAATTAGGGTTTTATATTTATACCTTAAAAACGCAGAAACAACCAAGAGAAAGGTGAGAGATGCTTAGAAAAGAGTGTGGGATGCTCCGATTACGAAGAACAAGATCAAACGGGTGTGATATGGGTGTGGGTGTGGCTGCCGTCGCAAAGAGAGGAGGGGAGAGGGGGCTGCCGATCGGGTTAGAGTGAGGAGAAAAAGCGTTAGGGTTTTGTTATTATTAAATAATAACATGTTACACATAGGCCCCTCAACTTCCAATCATTACTTTTCTAGCTTAAATTAACTTGTTTGCATCTTGAGTTAGTGTTCTAAGCAATATTATCAAATAACACATAAGCCTAACACATAATTATCACATAATTATTGTTTGGATGTTTTTCGTTTATTCACCAATGGTTTGCGTCAACTCGTTTGCGTTTCGGTGCAATCCCGAAAGACTACACATGTAGTAATTGTCAAGCGTCATTTAAACCCTAGTTTAAATGTAATGAGATGTGCGTTATAGATCAAGTGATCTCAAGTTTGAATTGACGGAGTTTGAGTTAACGGAGTTAACCTGAAATTGACGAGTGTCACACTTATTGAGAATGACAAAGAACAAATGTGAACAAGATTATTTTAAATGTTTAATCAACCAAAAGTTGATAAATGTTCACAAGCTTTTGAGAAAAATACAAACATGAGGGTTAATAACCGAACTACAAGGGTGGAGGCAATAATATAAGTCCTTTAACATCCCGAATGAAAGGCTTGTTACTTGAAACTATAAGTCCAACGTTCAACCTCAAATATGTTTGCAAATTTGAAAAGAAAAATCAAATAAATAAGTTCTGACATTAAAATTTTTAAACCAAATCCAGGGGGTCAAAGTCAAATCGGGGTGTTCTGGAGAAAGCCAAATAAGCCTTGAGAATAGATATGGAGCATCAGAAAACAATATGTGTTATCCATTAAATATTATGCATCTTAATTGAATATTAATCATATCACCAAGGAAATGAAATTCATGCTAAGTCTAGACCTGTTGTTAACCTGTCTATGTTGTCAAAATAATGCTAAGAATGAAGTATTGAAAAAACTACTTAGTCAATATGACCCCATACTTGAGATCTTTTCAGTAAAAGAAGGAAACTGTTTTGAAAGGAAACATGACTGAAATTTGATCTCTAAATGCACCATTTACTCTTAAAACAATGGTCTTTAATGAAAAACACAGTTGATAATTGGTTTAAGTCAAAAGTGTTGCATTTTGTCCTCAAAAGGTTGAATATGTATTTTCGGGCAAGGTTTGTAGTTTTATAACCTTTCCGAGCACAAAAAGGTTGAATATGTATTTTCGGGCAAGGTTTATAGTTTTATAACCTTTCCGAGCATACTTAGGCATTTTTGTCTAAGTTCATGAGTTTTGAGCATACTTTGAAGTATTCATACTTTTCGGGTAGAGTTTATAGATTTATCTAAAATTTAACTCTTTCGAGCAGGCTTGATATCTGAATGTGTGTGGATAAGTTTTCCAGCAAGCTTTAACATGTACAAGTTTTCAAGCACATTTAACTGTTTGAAAGATATTTCTTGTTTCTAGCAAGCTTTGCATCTTAAATGCTGTATATGATGTTTCTAGCATGCCTTTATTTAGTTTGTATTATCTAGAAGACTCCACCAAATTGTTTAGAATACAACTGTTTACTAGCAAGCTATTTGATATGTTACTAATTACTAGCAAGCTTTTAGTTAGTTAAGACTTTCAAGCATGCTTAGTGCTTTTTTGAAGGTATAACTATTACTAGCAAGCTTTGTGTTTTTAAGTGTATGCTTGAATTTGTCTTCGAGTAAACTTCAAATTCTAACACCCTTAATGATTATTGTGAATATGTTTCTTTGAAATTACAAGTGTTTTTGGGCAAACTTTGTTTTCCGGGCACACTTTATGTTTCGAACACACTTTGAAATTTTCAAGTGTACTCTCAAACATACTTGGTAATTTCTTACTTTTGTGTTTCGAGCACACTTTGTGTCTAGAACTCAACTCTAGCACACTTTGCTTATCTGAACAATGTTTCGAGCACAATTTGTGTCTAGAACTCAACTTTAGCACACTTTGCTTATTGAATAGTGGCTCGAGAACACTATGTGTTATAGACTACCTGATTGATTATTTAATGTTTACATTTTCTGGTAAGGTTTGTGATAAGCTGTGTTATGTAGAGCGAGCAAGGTTAATATTTAGGAATGTGTTAGATATTTCTTTTGGATTCTTAATTGATTTCTAGTAAGGTTGCCTACTTGTTATTTTATATTTGGTTAGTAGTCTTGTGATTTATTTCTCGAGCAATCTTGTATTTCAAGTAAGCTTCCTTCATCGTACTTAACTCATTCCTAATACACCAAATCGAGCAAGCTTTATGAAAGTGGAATATACCAAGCATACTTTGCAAAAACTGACTCTTCCGAGAAAGGTTTGCTAAATAACTTTATAAAGTTGGGTGTTTTTAGTTGTCAATATGTTTAAATGGATAAGATTGTTGTATGACAGCTATTAACTCATTAAACGACAAAAAGAATTTAAAACCCACTTTCAAAAGGTAAATAAGAGGGAGTGAGAGAAGTTTTTCAACATTATTTTCCCTCTCTCTCTCCTTCCACTATTTACTCTCAGAAAACTAAACCGACTTATCGCATTCACAATAATCCTAACCCTAATTTGTCAGCCCCGTTAATCCGACTCGGTAAGCTTTAATTAGATGTTTTACGACCACGATTATGTGATATTGGGCTCTAATTATTCATGATTACTAAACCTCTGTTTTGTGTGTATGTTATAAACTTATCGAAGAACAGGTTCTTAATGACGTTTCTTTCATTCTTCTTCAATTTTATAGCTTGAAATTACTTAAATTTATGAACTTTAGGACTAACTTCTAATTTGAATGTGTTTGATTATGTTTTTCAGATATGGCGGATGAAGATCAACCGACCTATCCATTTGAGCATAAGCATAATATGTGTGCTTTGTTGCAAGTAACACCCGACAATGAGAAAGTGGCTTCAATTATAACATGGTTGCAACGCTCGAACATCCGTTTTGCTTTGACAGCGAATCCGATGATTTACAGGAATCACTCGCTGGACTTTTGGATTTCAGCGAGGCTGTTTGATGATGTGAATGGACGAAGAATTGATGCCACGGTTGCGAACCAGGAGATAAGGGTGAATGAAGCCGTGATTCGGAGGTGCTTGCAATCGAATGATGATAACCCCAACCCAATCTATCTTACAACTGAACAACTACTCAAAGTATTTGTTAAAACCAAGGGTTATCAAGGGAATATACATGATGGGCAATTCCATAAGGGAATGTTACCCAATATTTACAAGTTCTTGATTCATCACATAATTCGTGGATTTGCTCCAAGAAAGGGGTCATGGACCCTTATGAGTAGGGATCTAGCCAATGCAACTTTTGTTGTGCTATTTAATCGACCATTCAATTTCTCCAAAATGATCTTTGAATGAATGGTTCAGAATATGAAGAAGACGAACAAGCAGAAGTTTTTGGCTTATCCCAGGTTCCTACAGATCATATTTAACCAAGAGCTGGAGCACGGTTGCAATGACACATGTCTTGCAAAACCCTGATACATTCAAAAGAATTGAAAATATGGCTAGTACAAGCAGATTCAACCCTTATGAGGTGTACGAAGATTTACCGTGGTTGATTGTTGAGGATATTGCAATTCCTCATTTAAATGAGTTACTGTCTGAAGATGAAGAGGATGAGAAAAGTGATGATGCTGAAGGAGATGATGGGGAAGATGATTCATATGATGATGGGGATGAAAATGATGATGATGCTGGTAATGCAAAAGGGGGGTGATGCAAATTTTGAAGACATTGTACAGCCTCAGAGGGAGTTTCAGATTATACCAACACTACCATCCACACCATTTGGCACTCCAACACAAACACCACCCTACCCACCATCACCTATTGACCAAACTTATCAAACACCACCACAAACACCACCTTCCTCTCCACGACTAAATGACCAAACCACCCAATCTCCACCCACTCATACACCCATCCTAACCCTAAGCCAAACTGAACCATTACACCATACCCCACCTCAAACCACAACCCAAACCCCACCTCAAACCACAACCCAAACCCCACCTCATACCACAACCCAATCTCCACCCCATACCTAAACCTCAAATCCAATACTAGAACCATTTCACACTTCACCATCCAACACCCCTCCCTCAAATGCCTTCCCAATACAAAGAAACTTCAACCTTATTTTCCAAAATATTAATCTGAAGGGAGAAAATTCTGAGTTGAGAAAGGAAAATGAGGAGTTGAAGGCTCAGTTGGCTATTGCACTATCAAGAATTCAAACCCTAGAGTTGGAGGTTGAGAAGACCTCATCTGCCCCAAAACAGGGGAAGAATATTATTAAGCCAACTGATGCTACTGAAAATGTTGATGAGGTAATGGTAGATGAAGGTGTTAAGTCAACTAATGATGATGGTTTGACTTGTATTCTGAATACATATGATGAAAGTGATGAGGACAGTGGTCCAAGGTTGATTTTAGAATATGAGTATGAAGCTGATGAGTCTGAAGGAGATGAGCATAACTATGATGTTAATAATGAAGTGTTGAATGTGGTGAACAGAAATGATGATGAGGAGAGAGGTGAAAAGCAGATAGAAGATGGAGTTGAAAAGATAAACATTGATGAAAATGTGGCTATCACTGATGTGGCCACTGATATGCAGACTGATAGGTTGACTGATATCTTAACTGCAACTGAAGTACAAACTGATGTGATAAATGATGATGATGCTGCTACTGAGGAGCTAATACTCACAAAACTTGAAGATGAACAAACAGTCTCCATGATGGTAGAGCATGATGTGGAAATGGAGAACTTGGATAGAGACATTGATGAATTTCCCTCTGAAACTGAAAGTGACAAGAAAAGAAGATTGGATAAGGGGAAAGCCATTCTTGAAGAGTAAGAGGAGGAGAATGAACTAGAAAAGGAGAATGTGGAGGAAGAGGAGAAAGAGGATGAAAGTGTTGTCGCTGCTGCTAGGAGACTCAATCAAGTAGTAAGAGAAACAAAGGAAAGGGGATACATTGCCCAGACCTTATCTAAAGAGGAACTAGCAGAGCAGGAAACCCTTATTGAGCAAGCAAACATTGCTAAAGTCCTCAATGAAGAAGAGGCTGATGATCAAATAGTGATTGAATCACTGATTAATTTGAAAAGAGCTGAGGAAGTATATAACTCTTTGGCTATGGTGGTAAGTATGTTTGCACAATCATCAAGCCAACCTGAAAGGAACCTGAGAGACAACTGAAGAAACATTTGAGGAAATGATGGCGAAAGTTCAAAGATTCATGAAAATGTCAGCAGATTTGAAAAGTTTTATTCAAGAAAAATAAAAGCTGATGATTAGGCTGAATCAAGGAAGAAGGGGAAATGGGATGACAATAATCAATATTTTGTTGAGACCCCAGATGAGCAAGCAAGTCCACTAAGGCCAGTTCCTTTACAAACATTAAGGCCAGATGAAACTATTCAAGGAGTTCCAAATGTTCCAACATCATATGTCCCACATCCTGATGATGAGAAGATAGATGCTGTTAATGAATCCATAGAGAAAGAAGACTCTACTGATGATGATGATGATGATTTTGATCAGAATGCAGCTGAAAATGTTAATGTTGTGTCCCAACAAGTAACAATGAATGAAGAGCAAAGGGAAAACATTCAACAAAGCTTGATTGATGCTAAAAGGAAAAATCCTCTAGTAATCAAGCTAATGAGTCATGGAATTAGTTTTGAAAGTTTAGTTTCTTTGAATGATGATGAGCTGCAAAGAAGATTAGACAAAGAAAGGGACATCATTAAGAAACTGATGCAACAAAAGAACAGAGATAGTCAAAAGTATCAAGATTATCTAAGAAAGCATGGATACTCTGAAAAAGATTTGACACGTTTCAAGTTTGAACAGCTCAGAGATGCATACAATAACACCAGAGAAGCTATTGCTCAAGATGAAAAGGAAAAATTTGCAAGAGAAGCTGATTTGGTCAAAAAGATTAATGAATTAAGAAAGAAGTATGCTGGCAAATGTGGTTACTTGTTGGATAAAGGAATGGCACCAGAAATGGTGGATAGCTTATCAAAGGATGTGGTTAAGTCACACTATAACAAGCTTCAAAAGAAAGATCGGTTGAAAAGGGTGCAGCCTGAGCCTTCCACTGTACCAACAATGGAAGAACAATAAGAACCCCTAGTAAAGAAAAGAAAGATCATGACTCTAATGGAGAAATTGAAGGCACAAATTGAAAAAGAAAAATCAAAAGGGTCAACAGCTGATGATACACCAATCCCAGTGGAAGTCAAAGATGAACCAGTGGATGAACCTATAATTGCATGGGAAAATGAAGAAATGATTCAAATTCTAAGGGGTATAATGGTGAATCAGAAAGGAATGGATGTGAACGCCTTTAATGCATTAGATAAACATCAATTAAAATAACTATTTTACATGTAGAAGGCTGAATGGGAGAAAGTACTTTTTGAGGGTGAAAATCCCAGAAGCTTTGTTGAAGGGAGATTTATGCCTGCAGGGCTATTGAATAATCCAAGGATAGTTAAAATGATTACAAGACTTCACAAAGATGCAGGTGAAAACTTTGCAGATCTTATCAACTATCGAGCTGAGCTAATTGAATCTATGTACATGAAAGCTTTTGGTATATCAGGGCCTAGCAAACCCATGAAGTCTATCCCAACTAGGCCCTATGCCTCAAGGCAACACCTATCAACAAGCAGGGGTGAGTCAAGTAGAGCCGGATCCCAAAGAATGACAAAACCACAATCTGATGTGGATCTACCAAGAACTCTCTACTATGACTCAGTCTCTCAATCTTTGAAAGTAATTATACAGAGTAGACAACTGAGAGACATTATATTTAGAGATGATTTTGCTGATTACACAAGAGAACAGTTGGAGAAAATGGCCAATCTCACTTTGTATGACTATCATGACAGCAGAAAGTTGGCCGGAAGACAACAGAATGAACTATCAAAGTATCTGAAAAATGAAGCTGAAAAGGGATTTCCTCTACTGAGTCAAAGGAAGAAATGGGAACTTACCAAGCATGAAAGGACCAGAAGAGTGACACATATGAGGAAGATAAGGGATGCAGAACATGCTTATCTGTCAAATCTCAGAAAAAACAATCCCTTGTCCAACTTGAATACCTGTATCAGTATGAGAAGGAGGGTGGTCAGACCCAACTATGAGGTCCAAAAGAATGGCCGAATAACTATGGATGAATACAAAGAAAATGAAGGCCATTACATTCTACGAAACTCAGATGGACTCATCTTGGGAATCATCAAAACTGACAAACATCTAACCTATTTTCATGAAGAAGATTTGAGGGACATTGTTGGACTGACAATTCTAGAAAATCACCCTCATAATCGAATTTTGTCTATCTTCCAGCAAAGAGCAGGAACTGTCAGAGTTGAAAGAAGACAAGCAGCCTACAATGCACGAAGAAGATAATTCTTAGAATAGGCTTTGCATTGTAATGTGTACGGACAGATTTTTGAATATGTAATAGTTTAACTTTTGATATGTAAAAAGTTTGATTTTGATTTAATATGTATTTTGACTAAGTGTATGTAACCTTAGAGATGTTTTGGGAGAATTGAGGTGTTCCAATCTCGGGGGAGATTGTTGAGTCAAAGATTTGACCTAAAATAAATATAAGGAAGATTGGAATCTTCTCAACCTCCTCATAAATCGCTAAGTATTGATCCGAGCACACTTCGACATCCGAGCAGGGTTTTACTTGGCCGAGCATGATATTTTTCCTATCGGGCAGAGTTATCTTCATGAAATCTTCTTTAGTGTATATCCGAGCAAGGTTCACTATGTCTGGCAAGGTTTTTCTTCATTGCTGAGCACAGTTTGCTTACTAGCGAACCCTTGGTAAAACCAAGCTTTTAAAGCCAAGTACTTGGAAGATCTAGCAAGGTATTCATTAATAAATAGTGGTCCGAGCATGTTTGATGGAAGTTAATGAATTATCTAAGGAACCATCGGGCAAGGTTCAACTCCAAGCAAGCTATAGTGTTACCAAGCACACACCGCTTTGCTAATAACTTATTCTCATAGCATAGATTTGAATGGGCCTCAGAAGAACAAGTTTGCTCGTAGGACCATATCGAGCAAAGTTTGCTATGGTCAAGAATATTGAAGTATGCTAGGTGAGTATTCTCTTAGGAAAATACTCTAAGTAAAGTCTCCCCAAAGAACTGTTCCCGAGCACACTTCAAGGTTACCAGGTCTACTCGTAAAGGACAAAACAGCACAAATCCTACTCGGAGAAGACAAATGTTACAAAGTCTACCCGGAAGACCTGTTTTTACACTTAGTATAGTTTTTGAATGTGTAATTTGATTATGTATCAATCATTAAGGTTTCTAGAAGGAATGACAGCTGTCTTATGGTGGCATGCCTATAAAACGAATAATTTAGGGCATGCCTCCAGGCGGAATAGACAGCAACCTTTATACTTTTTGGATAAGAACGAATACTCCTGATTGAATGTGACGGTTGTCCTAGGTTATTACTGAAAATACATTCCCGACAAGAAACCCTAATCGATTAACATTTGTATGAATCAGTTTATATAAATAAATCTTTTGAGTTATTGTTCATGTCTGTTACTTTTATTAACCTCTTTAGCAACAAGCTTGTTTGTTTCTGATTCTGTCGTTAACAAACAAGAATCTTTCCTTATTTAGCAATCCGTCATTAACCCTCTTGTCGACACATTTAATATGTGGGTTATGACATTGTTGTGAGTATTGAGTGACTAATCGGGACCGACAGATTTCCATTTCGTCAGATGATGGTCATTTTGTTGATTCTTCTTCAGGTCCATTTCTTGAAACTTGTGAGGTTGGTGAATCATCTCATTATGCTGAAGAGAATCTCACTAATTTAACCAATAATGTAGTTGTGATTAGAATCCGACTCTTCGGATTCATACTTATCATCCTCTGTAACGATTCCGACGAAACCAGGTATACCCTAACCGGTAGACTGTAGTTACGTCATATTTAATGTCGGGTACATGAATTACCATAGTAATTATACGAGAATACATGGTTCACTGTATGGATTGCACGTGAATATATAATTCATCGTATTAAATATGCGATCAATCGATCGATAGTTATTGAAACCCTAACGAATCTAGGGTTCAATTATAGACGAGATATATGATATTTAGTGATGTTACGAAGTATTAAAGCTTCGGGATAAGTGGATTAAAGCACAGAAAAAGGATTTCGATTTAATAGTACGTCAGTACGTTAAACGAAACCTTTAATACCAAACCGAGCAAGAGACGATCGATCAAGCCGAAAAAGATGCACAATTATTAATACTATGATGTTTTAAGTTAATAAATGTCATGGTTTAAGTTTTTAAATCGGTTTTATATATATTTCATTTTTTAAGCCGAAAAAACGACCGTTTTAGCTTCGTTTAAGCCGAATTAAACGTTTAACCGAAAAACGAACTGAACCAGATTATCCAAAACATTATCCGGATTACGAGAATCCAAATATGTGGCTTAAAATGAAGTTGTGGGTCCCACCCCACCCATCCAAAATTCCGATCGGACCTTAAGTCCACAATCCCATTTTTATTTTCTTTTTCTCATCATCCATTCAACAATCCTTCATCTCTCTCAACTTTAACATCCAAAAATCCAGAAATTGAGCAAGAAAACCGAGGTAAAAATCGTGTTATATACGTGTTCATCTTCGTTTCTTGAGTTTGTTTGCAAGAAAATGAGGTTTCAAAGATGAAAACCGATTCTTGCATGATCAAGTGATGTATACGGGTTATACAAGGGATCTTGGTCCAAGAAAGGAGTTAAACGAACCAAAAACGAATTTTTACGGTTTAAATCTTTGTTTTTGAATCATAACCGAAACCATGAAAGAAATGGCTTGATCGTGAGTGTAACTTGCTTGGTATTGTGGTATGTTGTTTGTAGGCTCTGTGTTTAGTGGTAGATAAGGCTGAAAGACGAGTTTGTAGCTTGAAGTGGCGGAAAACGAAAGCTATATTCGGTTTATGTCGGTGTATGTGTTTTTGGACAGATTGTTGGTCGTTTAGAGTTAGGTCATGAAATTTTACAGAGGTGTTAAACACATGAAAATATGAGTTCTGTGAATATTTGGTAATTTTTGGATAAAGGATGAATATTTGGTGAATTTAATGCTCGGTTTTGGCCAAAAATGGCGAAAAATAGTTAAATATCATGAAAAATTCTGGAAAATTTCAGATAAGCTTTTTATATCATGTATAAGTCACACACAAAATTTTAGTTCAGTTGGAGAAGTCTAAGTAGGATTTTCGGTTAAACGAGTTCTAGGGTGTTCTAGCTCGGTTTTAGTAAAAATGGCATGTAAAAGAAAATTTTGGTTTTGGAAAAATTACAGGGGACTATGTGGATGGCATGGGACATCCCGGAAAAATTTGGGATTTTTCTAAGATCTTTTGGTATTTACGACATATTTAGTGTTTAAATGGTGTTTAAAAATAGATAAATAAATTTTAAATATAAGAATTAATTCTGGAAATATTTTTATAAAATTCCCCACTATTAAAAAGTGATTTGTGCAGAATTTCAAGATCCGAGAGTAAACGGATAATTATTTGTGCTAATTATCAAACTTTTAAAGTTAAAACGCGTAAACCGATGAAGTTCGCTTAAGCGAGCTGACTGGTGTATAAAAACCCTAAAAATGAACTATTTTCATATAAATGAGTTAGACAAGTAAAAATAAATCATCCGAAAATAATTCGGATGATTTGAGTAATTTTAACCTATTTTAACAGTTTCCGGTACGCCAAAGACGGAAACGGGTCCCGAGGCCAATCGGGAGGTCTAAACCGAGCTATAATTTCATATCTTTAATTAAATTATCAGTCAACCACTATTTTCGGGTCGTGTGTGACCAAACTCATTTTTGAAACATAAAAACGGATAACCGTGCTAGGCACGCAAAACGAGAAAAACGACTAATAGTAGTTGTGACCATGGAACTCTAAACGACATCACAATCTGAGTCCGGAGAAGTGTTTCTGGGTTAACCTTGCCCCCAGAACGGGTACAATGCTGGGTTAACAGTATCCCCAGATGTACCAGTCGATACGGTTAAAAGATTATATAAACAATAAGTGTATAATAACGATCTTAGGGATCATATTACAGATTGGACGCGTTAATTGATAATGATTGTTGTTACCTGCTTGCATGTGCTAAGGTGAGTTTCACGAGCCACTTTTTCTGAATTGTTTTCAAATATTTTCCCGGGGCGGAAGCATGTTTCTATTAAAATGTTTAAGTACATACTGAACGCATGGACTTGCGTGTGTTTATAAATATTTGATTGTACGGGAATCGTACAGAATGGGTACAGGACTGGGTTAACAGTGTCCCCAGATGTCTTTGGAAGTGTTTCCGGGTTAACATTGCCCCCGGAGGGAGTACAGTACTGGGTTAACAGTGTCCCCAGGGGTTCCTAGAAGTGTTTCCGGGTTAACATTGCCCCCGGAGTGAGTACAGTACTGGGTTAACAGTGTCCCCAGATAATATTATATTATGATATGGATTTATCATGGTTTACTAAAATTGTGAAACTCACCAACTATTCGTAGTTGACCCGTTTTCTCACATGCTTTTCAGGTACAATTAAGATGAAGTGATTGCTTACGTGCTAAGTGCTTGATGTGTGTAAGATTTGCGTGCGGGATGTTAGGAAACTTTATAACAGATAGAATTATGTATCATATTGTATGATGTGTGTATCACCTAGACGGTAATGAAATACGAGATAATGAAATTTTGAAGTATATTAATGCATTCAGTTTTCTTTATAAACAATGTTGTTGATATCAGAGGTGTCTGTCGCATCCCGTTTACGTTTCCGCTGCGGTTACGGGGTGTTACAGAACTTGGTATCAGAGCCATTGGTTATAAAAGAATTAGGATGTCTTTAAAAGATACCTAAAATATAACCAGTAGCTCAAGTATTATAGGATCTGAATATCAACTAATAATTTATAGTGACGAGAGCTGGATGAACTTGGATGGACAAGTGGGTTATTATGGTCCGGAACATAATAACAGACTTGTCCGCACGAGGGAATTCAGGGGAAGTCACGGGGTACGTTAATAGGTAAAAATGGCAACATATGTGTAAAGTATATAATATTATTTATACGTGCTAATGTGTATATATATATATGTACATATCTTGTGGGTACATGTATTGAGAAATGGGACCCGGATAAGGAACCGGGGAAGGAAATAATAAAAAGTACCGAGGATGCTGAAATTTCTAGAGCATCGGTTGATGATAAGTCCGACTTATCGGGCCATAGTTATGATAGTACCAAGTTAAATCTCCCGTTTGACTTTAAAAAGAAATATTGAGTAACCGTCACTTCCAACCAAAAATTAGTAGATCCCTTACCCTACCAACACCGGTACCGTATATCCTAACAACCCCTTGTGTTCACCCGCACCGCCGACCCTCACGTACGGATGGACCTGTACCTGAACCCATTCTTATTCCATTAAGGTAAAGGAGTAAATAAATAAAATAAAATAAAATAATATATTGAAATATATATATATGTATTGCTCACTCACAAACATATGAGACAGACCAACTTCAGATCGAGAATTACCGATTTTAGCAAACCTAGAACGCCTGAGGACATTGACTGAGCAAGTGTAGAGTTTCCCATAATAGTAATTAATAATATTTGAAGGCAACCCATGTTGCGCAATTACCTTGAACCTTGCAACTCCCTATGTTATCCTTACATCCATTAGATGTTTACACCCATGTATGCTCGAATAGAATGATTACCTATACACAAAGAAGTGTTGGAATCATTATAGCATAGTTGGTTGTTCGTTCGTAGGAGGTATACTGTGTATGCCGGATATACGAATAAACACGGATATTATAACTCCGTGGTATGTAATCGTTTGGTGCTCACGGTGAGCATGTATCGGTTATGCTGACATGCAGACGGATATTGAAATCAAGCATATTAAACATTGATCTTTGTTGAGAAGATCTCTATGTCAGTTGGTGACAAGGGTTATGAAACGTATTTAAAAGTTAACCGACGTCAGGTTAAGTCCATATGTTATTATACTTGTGGGACATATATCCAAGATACTGGTATGTGTAATATGTATGATAATATTTGGTGTGTATGTGTACCTGCTGTTATGATTGAACTGGTAACGAGTTATACGGTGAGATTGGTATTGATTACTGCGTACGGGATGAGTACGGCAGAATGACATAAAAAGAGTAACTCCAATGATGGAGATTGATATGATTCAGTTGATTGCTCAAAGATGGCAGATGATGATACCGAATGTCGTATCATAGATCACTGCTAGTGTTGATGCAAATGTGATCGCAAAATTGTAGATCGAGCAATCACATGAATATGAATATTTCAATTCTTAGTGTTATTACTAAGAGTGATAATGTTCCACCGGATACTATTGTGACTACAAGTATTAGTTATAAACTAAACATGAATAGTAGTCGTAATGAATTAGATCCGGTATGAAGGATATGTTGTTGTTTGTGGTAAGGAAATTATTAATAGGGTACTGATGGTAAAGGGAGGAATAGATTAACGAGTAGATAGAAAAGATAGAAATGATTAAGGATATTGGTAAGAGACTAGAACATTGTGTAGTGAAATATGCTACAGATATGTTGGTAGATTATGTTGTATCGTGATGGAACACGATGGTACAAAATTATAGTTAGAAAAATTATTGCTCAGAGGACATGGTCGGAATTTAAAATTCTTGTGCTAGAGCACTTTTATTCGAGTAATTAAGTTCAGAGATTGGGAACTGAGCTATGAAAAATAGAAATGTTGCGTGCTGATTACTTAGAACACGCTAATAGTTTGAAGGAATTGTCATGTCTGGTAACATGGCTAATTACCCCTGAAACTAAGCGAAGTGAGCGCTATATAAGGGACTAACTCCATCGATAAGGAGTATAGTCAATCCGGTAAAATACACAACCTTTGGAAGGGTTGTGTCACAAGCCAGCATCGATATACTTAACTCTATGGGAAGCGGACTGGAAGGACGTTAGGTGAGACGTCGGGTGTTAAAGAAGAGAAGTGATAAAGGCATAGTGCAAGATAGGCCTTTGAATAAGTAGGTAAGTCCTACAACCCAGAATTATACTAAGACTAGTTCTGGTGTGAAAACATGAACTGCATAAAGGGGTTCTTCCCTAAATGTGGAAAATATGGTTATCGGTAGGAAGAAGAATGTCGAGTGATAGTAGGCCACAGGTGTAGTAAAGATGGACGTAATGCCACAATTGTAGAGCCAAGTGAAGCCATGTGAACCGACAACCCCAACCCATTCGTGTACAACCACTCCGAACCCAACAACTTCAATAACAATCCATCCAAAGAAATCAAATTATGCCAAACAGTTGTACTTGCTATGAATGTGGCAGTACAGAACGTTTCAAGAGAAATTGCCCAAAGTTGAACCAAGGTGTTGTTAGAAGATGAACCTCATGACAAGCATCAACCCCTGATCAAGCAAGGAGCCGTGCTTTTGGGAGTAATTCAAATAAAGCAAGTCATGATCCAAAAGTGGTATTAAGTACATTGTAGTTTTAAATCAATAGACTTCAGCGATATTTTTACGGTCGTCGATAGAAGTTAGCTCCTGTTAACCTCCTATCATTTGGAAAGATACCGATTAGTGAAACTATAGAACCCTATACTGTAGAATCGCTAACGGTAAACCCCTAATGGTTAACTAAATTGTTCGGAATTGTCCTATTATTCTGAACGATTAACCTTTCCTTATTGACCTACGACCAGTAAAGTTAAAAAGTTTGACGTAATAGTTAACATGGTCTGGCTAACTCGACATGAAGCTGAAATCAATTATGAAAAGAAGATGATTTGAAGCTCTCCTTCGGACGATGAAGCGATTAGATACAGAGAAAAGTGTACGGTATTATGTTACCACTCTAATCTCATTTTGAGATGTTATAGTATTTACGACAAGAAGACGTGGTGTATTTAACAAACGCGATTGCCAAAGTATTTAAAAGAAAACATCAGAAGATATCCCGGTGGTACGCGAATTTCCACAAGTTTTCCCAGAAGAACTTCCTGGATTACCGCCAACCCGACATGTCAAATTCGGAATCAATTTAATACCTCAAGCTGGCCCTGTTGCTAAAGCATCTTTCCGACTTACACCCACTGAAATGCAAGAATTATTGGATAAGGTTTTATACGACCTAGTTAGTCACCATGGGGTGCACCAGTGTTATTTGGGAAATGAAGGACGGAAGTGTTAGGATATGTATTGATTAGGGAGAATTGAATAAAGTGACGATCAAGAGTAGGTACTCACTTCTTCGAAGTGAATGATCTGTTTAATCAACTGCAAGGGGCGATTTATTTTTAGAAAATTGATCTTAGATATAGTTATCACCAAATGAGAAATCCAAGAGGAGGACGTTGCAACAACAGTGTTTCGGACTCGCTACGGCCATTATGAATTTTTAGTTATGCCTTTCGGGCTAACAAATGCGCCGGCAACATTCATGGAACTCATGAACCGAGTCTGTAAACTTTATTTTGACAAATTTGTCATAACATTCATTGATGATATTTTTATATATTCGCAACGTAAAGAAGAGCACGAACGACGGTTAAGGAAAAATGGTGGAAGTGTTAAAGCAAGAGGAGCTATACGCGAAGTTTTCGAAATATGATTTTGAATAAAGAAGGCATAATCCCTTGGTCATGTTGTAAAGCAACAAGGATTTCACAAAGATCCAAATAAGATAGAAACCATTAAAACTGTGCCAAGCGCCGATTTTAAGTCTCCCCGATGGAGAAGATGGTTTTGTCGCGTGTTGTGACGCATCGCGTAAAGGGTTAGGATGCGTGTTGACGCAGTATAATAAGGTTATAGCCTATGCTTCCCGACAATTAAAAGTACACGAGAAAAAAATTACACTACTCACGACTTAGAACTGGGAGCGGTTATCTTCGCACTTAAAATCTGGAGACATTATCTCTACGGTACGAAGTACACCATCTTCACCGATCATAAAAGTTTGCAGCACATATTCAATCAGAAAGAACGGAATATGAGGCAACGAAGATGGGTCGAGTTGTTAAACGATCATGACTGTGACATCCGTTATCACCCCGGCAAGGCTAACGTCGTAGCCGATGCCTTGAGTAGGAAAGATCGGGCTAAGCCATTGCGAGTGCGAGCACGGGGGATGATAGTCCAGTCGAACCTTTAGGACCTGATTCGAGTCGCTCAACGGGAGGCGTTGAAAGAGAAATAATTGGAAAAGGAGGGACTTTACGGCAATGAGAAGAATTTCGAACAGCGCGTGGACGAAATTCTCTACTTCAAAAATCGGGCTTGGATCCCGACCCTCCATGACCTTCGTGATTTAATCATGGACGAAGCGCATAGATCGAAATATTTCATACATCTGGGATCGGATTAGACTATTGATGATGCGAATATCTGAAAGGATCTTATTAATGGCTGAGTCGGAGAAAGATATGGATACGTATATTAGAGGATATTTGAGTTATGCGAGACATAAGGCTACACACCGAAAACCCTGGGGTACGCCGCAACAACAGAAAATTCGCCTATGATAGTGGGAATAAATTACCATGGATTTCGGGACGCAAATTCCCAAGATATATCAAAGGCATGAGGTAAATTGGGTAATCGCGGATCGATTAACCAATCCTCACATTTCATCCCAAACCATGACGATTACCACAATGAATTCTTGCCCAAATTCCTGATGGTGAAATGGTATCTCGTCGTGGAGTACCATTTTCAATAATCTCAGATCGAAATAGTCATCCTACTTCCATTATTGGAAGGCGGGGAAGGAAGCATCGAGAGCTTGAAGCTTTCTATGGGTGAAGTAATTATCACCAATTTGTAAATTGAAAATGGGCGTCAATCAAGCCATAAGATTTGAATTGATTCGAGAAACAACCAATCGGATTTATAATATTTAAGATGAGTTGAAAGCATCGCAAGATTGGCAGAGGATTTATGCCAACATTCATAGGAAACCATTGTCATTGGAAAGAGGTGACAAGGCATTTTTAAGGCATCACCTTAGAGAGGTGATGCCTGGTTTGCCAAAACCGAAAATAGCTCCTTAATATATTGGGCCTCATGAGACTATCCCCATGATTGGTCACTTAGTTTATTGATTAAAGTATTCCAGAGGCTAAGTACTATACATGATGTTTTGCCACGTATACGGATTGAAAAGTGCCTAAGCGATGAGGCAACGAAAGTACTAGTAATAGAGGTACTCATAGAAGACATGCTTGATATCATAACTACTTCCGTAGAGATAGTAGACGGGAAAACTAAACAGTTTGGACATACCAAGCTTTATCGATTTAAATTAAGTGGAATTCACAGCGAGGACCAGATTATACCTGGTAACGCGAGGGTGAATTCTGAAGGAAAAACCCCCCACCTTTCTCTCGGAAAGGGATAGTGAGTGTGTAAAATTTCGAGGACGAAATTTCTTAACGGGCGGAGAATGTAACGATTCCGACGAAACCAGGTATACCCTAACCGGTAGACTGTAGTTACGTCATATTTAATGTCGGGTACATGAATTACCATAGTAATTATACGAGAATACATGGTTCACTGTATGGATTGCACGTGAATATATAATTCATCGTATTAAATATGCGATCAATCGATCGATAGTTATTGAAACCCTAACGAATCTAGGGTTCAATTATAGACGAGATATATGATATTTAGTGATGTTACGAAGTATTAAAGCTTCGGGATAAGTGGATTAAAGCACAGAAAAAGGATTTCGATTTAATAGTACGTCAGTACGTTAAACGAAACCTTTAATACCAAACCGAGCAAGAGACGATCGATCAAGCCGAAAAAGATGCACAATTATTAATACTATGATGTTTTAAGTTAATAAATGTCATGGTTTAAGTTTTTAAATCGGTTTTATATATATTTTATTTTTTAAGCCGAAAAACGACCGTTTTAGCTTCGTTTTAAGCCGAATTAAACGTTTAACCGAAAAACGAACTGAACCAGATTATCCAAAAAATTATCCGGATTACGAGAATCCAAATATGTGGCTTAAAATGAAGTTGTGGGTCCCACCCCACCCATCCAAAATTCCGATCGGACCTTAAGTCCACAATCCCATTTTGATTTTCTTTTTCTCATCATCCATTCAACAATCCTTCTTCTCTCTCAACTTTAACATCCAAAAATCCGGAAATTGAGCAAGAAAACCGAGGTAAAAATCGTGTTATATACGTGTCATCTTCGTTTCTTGAGTTTGTTTGCAAGAAAATGAGGTTTCAAAGATGAAAACCGATTCTTGCATGATCAAGTGATGTATACGGGTTATACAAGGGATCTTGGTCCAAGAAAGGAGTTAAACGAACCAAAATCGAATTTTTACGGTTTAAATCTTTGTTTTTGAATCATAACCGAAACCATGAAAGAAATGGCTTGATCGTGAGTGTAACTTGATTGGTATTGTGGTATGTTGTTTGTAGGCTCTGTGTTTAGTGGTAGATAAGGCGGAAAGACGAGTTTGTAGCTTGTAGTGGCGGAAAACGAAAGGTATATTCGGTTTATGTCGGTGTATGTGTTTTTGGACAGATTGTTGGTCGTTTAGAGTTAGGTCATGAAATTTTACAGAGGTGTTAAACACATGAAAATATGAGTTCTGTGAATTTTTGGTAATCTTTGGATAAAGGATGAATATTTGGTGAATTTAATGCTCGGTTTTGGCCAAAAATGGCGAAAAATAGTTAAATATCATGAAAAATTCTGGAAAATTGCAAATAAGCTTTTTATATCATGTATAAGGCACACACAAAATTTGAGTTCAGTTGGAGAAGTCTAAGTAGGCTTTTCGGTTAAACGAGTTCTAGGGTGTTCTAGCTCGGTTTTAGTAAAAATGGCATGTAAAAGAAGATTTTGGTTCTGGAAAAATTACAGGGGACTATGTGGATGGCAGGGGACATCCAGGAAAAATTTGGGATTTTTCTAAGATCGTTTGGTATTTACGACATATTTAGTGTTTAAATGGTGTTTAAAAATAGATAAATAAATTTTTAATATAAGAATTAATTCTGGAAATATTTTTATAAAATTCCCCACTGTTAAAAAGTGATTTGTGCAGAATTTCAAGATCCGAGAGTAAACGGATAATTATTTGTGCTAATTATCAAACTTTTAAAGTTAAAACGCGTAAACCGGTGAAGTTCGCTTAAGCGAGCTGATTGGTGTATAAAAACCCTAAAAATGAACTATTTTCATATAAATGAGTTAGACAAGTAAAAATAAATCATCCGAAAATAATTCGGATGATTTGAGTAATTTTAACCTATTTTAACAGTATCCGGTACGCCAAAGACGGAAACGGGTCCCGAGGCCAATCGGGAGGTCTAAACCGAGCTATAATTTCACATCTTTTATTAAATTATCAGTCAACCACTATTTTCGGGTCGTGTGTGACCAAACTCATTTTCTAAACATAAAAACGGATAACCGTGCTAGGCACGCAAAACGAGAAAAACGACTAATAGTAGTTGTGACCATGGAACTCTAAACGACATCACAATCTGAGTCCGGAGAAGTGTTTCTGGGTTAACCTTGCCTCCAGAACGGGTACAGTGCTGGGTTAACAGTGTCCCCAGATGTACCAGTCGATACGGTTAATAGATTATATAAACAATAAGTGTATAATAACGATCTTAGGGATCATATTACAGATTGGACGCGTTAATTGATAATGATTGTTGTTACCTGCTTGCATATGCTAATTTGAGTTTCACGATCCCCTTTTTCTGAATTGTTTTCAAATATTTTCCCGGGGCGGAAACATGTTTCTATTAAAATGTTTAAGTACATACTGAATGCATGGACTTGCGTGTGTTTATAAATATTTGATTGTACGGGAATCGTACGGAATGGGTACAGGACTGGGTTAACAGTGTCCCCAGATGTCTTTGGAAGTGTTTCCGGGTTAACATTGCCCCCGGAGGGAGTACAATACTGGGTTAACAGTGTCCCCAGGGGTTCCTAGAAGTGTTTCCAGGTTAACATTGCCCCCGGAGTGAGTACAGTACTAGGTTAACAGTGTCCCCAGATAATATTATATTATGATATGGATTTATCATGGTTTACTAAAATTGTGAAACTCACCAACTATTCGTAGTTGACCCGTTTTCTCACATGCTTTTCAGGTACAATTAAGATGAAGTGATTGCTTACGTGCTAAGTGCTTGATGTGTGTAAGATTTGCGTGCGGGATGTTAGGAAACATAATAACAGATAGAATTATGTATCATATTGTATGATGTGTGTATCACCTAGACTGTAATGAAATACGAGATAATGAAATTTTGAAGTATAATAATGCATAAAGTTTTCTTTATAAACAATGTGGTTGATATCAGAGGTGTCTGTCGCATCCCGTTTACGTTTCCGCTGCGGTTACGGGGTGTTACATCCTCAGGGCAACATCATTGGTGATCTTGATGTTGGTGTGCAGACACGTCATCAGATTGCTTGTGCAAATGATTCTAATGTATTGTGTGCGTATGTCGATATGCATTCATCAGGAATCACAAATCTCGCAAAATACACTTGTTTTCTTTCTTAAATGGAACCGACGAGTGTTCGTATGGCGCTTGAAGATTCTTCATGGGTAGAAGCAATGCAAGAGGAACAACAACAGTTCAGTCGACTGGGTGTTTAGGATCTCATTGATAAGCCTGATAAAGTTAAGAAGCCTATTCTGACCAAATGGGTATTTAAGTACAAAAAGGATGATCGTGGGGTCATCATTAGGAATAAAGCACGTTTGGTTATGCAAGGATTTCACCAGCAAGAAGGCGTAGACTACACGGAAGTTTATGCTCCTGTTGCAAGACTGGAGGCTATATGAGTATTTATGGCCTATGCAGCTTTCAAGAATATTAAATTTTATTAAATGAACGTCAAGAGTGCGTTTCTCAATGGGGAACTTCATGCACAGGCGTTCATGAAACAGCCTCTTGGTTTTGAAGATCCGAACTATCCTGACCGTTTTTACTAATTAAACAAGGCTCTTTACGGTGTTTATGGTCTTCACCAAGCCCCGAGAGCTTGGTACGACACGCTTTCTGATCGTCTGACGGATAGTGGCTTCAAACAAGGGACCGTGGATTGTACTCTCCTTTACAAGACTGTAGGAGAAGATTTTCTCGTCGTCCAAATATATGTTGATGATATCATATTTGGTTCTACGAATGACAAGCTGTGTAAGGATTTTGGGAAGTCAATGCTAATGAAATTCGAGATGAGCTCGGATGGGGGATGAATTTCTTCTTGAGGTTGCAGGTTCATCAGTCTGACGCTGGAATTTTCATATATCAGACGAAATACCTGAACAATGTCTTGAGCCGATTCAAGATTGCTGCCGGAAAAGTCCCTTCGACACCTCTTCCCGTAGGTCACAATTTTTCACCGGATGAATTTGAGGATACCATTGATCCTACCCTATACGGAGCTATGATAGGCTCTCTAATATATCTCACTGCTTCTCATCCTGTTATCATGTTTGTTGTTTGTTTATGTGCCATGTACCAATCGAGTCCTTGAGTGACTCATCTGGCGGCAGTTAAACATATACTTCACTATCTGATGGGTTATGGTATCCCAAGGATGATAGATTTGATCTCATTGCGTTTTTTGATTTAGAATATGGAGGATGCAAGATCAACTTCAAGTCAACTACAACGGGTTTTCAATTTCTCAAAAGCCGGCTTGTTTCCTCGCAGTGTAAGAAGCATACAATGATCTCCACTTCAACCGCAGAAGCGGAGTATGTGGTAGGCTTGAGTTTTTGTTCACGTGTTCTTTGGATCCAGCAATACTTGCGCGATTACGGTTTGAAGTTTCTTACTACTCCCATATTTATTGATAACTCAGCTGCAATATGTATTACGAAGAACCCCGTGCAACACTCTAAGACAAAGCATATCGAAATTCGATATCATTTTATCCATGATTGTTTTGAAAAGAAATTAATTGATCTAGAGAAGGTGCACATGGATTTTCATTAAACCTATCTGTTTACCAAAGCTTTTGATAAAACTCGCTTTTAACTTTTTGTTTAGTTTAAACGGATTAAAAACTCTTGCTGATATTCTTAAGCTCGAATAATCAACTTTTAGTTTCTACAATTTTTGTTTTATTTTGGCTATTTTATTATTTAGGTTTTTAGGGGAGAAAAAAGGAAAAAATACAAAAAAAAAATTAGGGGAGAAAAAAGGAAAAAATACAAAAATATTGTGACTTTTGTTAGAGAAAAACCAAAAACATTTAAATATTTCAAAAATACAAAAACATTTAAAAACAAATGCTCATCGAAATGAGTTTTGAAGAAAGAAGAGAAGGCGGTAGTACATTGATCATATAGTCCCATATCTAGAAAGAAATAAACTTAAAAGACTATGTGCTTAACTGCATTGGTGCATTGGTAGGTCTTAAACAAACCATTAGAGTAAAGTATATGATATAAACATAAAGAATTGCAAAATTGAAAGAGGTGTTAGTCTCTTCAAAAAGTCTCGATAATGAAGGCAAAAGTGTAATAGCTTGTCATACTCAAGCCTTATATTTGTTTGATCACCAAAAACAAAAGTTATAATAAAATGCATCTAGTTTATGGTTAACACTTCAACAATGTATGGTCTTAAGGCCTGAAATCCTGTATTGATGGAATGCATCCAGTTTCGAGACACTGTGAGTCTTTATGTGGTTTATTATCTAGGAATTCATAATCTGAATATTTCAACAGCTTTTAGAGCGAAGCCTAAGTCAATAAACTTTATCACTGTTGTACTTTGTACAAATTCATTACTGACTTGATCAAAATCCGTGGTGAGTCATGCATTATTCCTCCTTTGCGTGCGTCTTAATACCAGTAAGAAACGGACCCAGGGTATAAAATGTCTGTAAGCTTACAGATGAACTCGTGCACACTCACTCACAGTAAAGGAAGCTTGATATATTGCTTGATAACAGGGGTATACCTTGTAGTGGGGATTATGAACTTAGATTGCTTATTCAATTATAAATCATAAACTTTTGATCTTCAAGCATAATGGTTTAAGTCAAGTTGGGGTGACATGGCAAAAGTCAAACTAAGCCTGAACCGAGATTAGAGGCTGATAGTTTCTGATATTCTATGACTTAATTGAAATTAAATCATATCACAAAAATACTTGAAAGTTTGGTATAAGATTTAAGTGGACAATAATATCAATTATAAATCATAAATTTCTTATTCAATTATAAATCATAAATTTTTGATCTACAGGCATAATGGTTTAAGTCAAGTTGGAGTGACATGGTAAAAGTCAAACTTGGCCTGAACCGAGATTAGAGGTTGATAGTTTCTGATATTCTATGCCTTAATTGAAGTTAAATCATATCACAAAAAATACTTGAAAGTTTGGTATAAGATTTAAGTGGACAACAATATCAATGACCGACTTGACGCCAGTCATAATAACGCTAAAATATAAAACTGCGATGGAAGGTCGATTGGGTCAATATTATTATATGCTCAACTCACAAAAAATGTACTGCTTTCATATAATAGATTTCATATTTGTCTTTGTTTTACTCGTTATTAATTCATAAATATACAAAATCTAAGGTATTGTGTTTAACTTATGTGTTTTGAAAGCAAAACACGTTAAGGTATTGCATTTTACCCCGAGTGGTAAAAGTTTTAAGGTAATGTTCATCGGGACTCGGGTTTTGATACATTATTTAAGTCTTGAGTATTGATACTTTTCATGTTTAATTGTTTATTTAATATTCCACTAGTCATTTTGAGGAAGACGAATGGAACTCATTCGCTATTATTATGAATTATGAATGATGGTCATTCGGATTTTTAAAGTATAACGAATATGCTTATTCGTTAACCTCATTCGCTTTCGCTACACTGATAATGTATAACCACATTCGTCATTTATCTTGATCACGAATGAAGAACGAATCATTGGTGATTCGTTATAAAAATTAACTTAATCTTGATTCGTTAGCATTGGTAACGAATGAAGAAACAAATATGCCATACTCGTTAATTTTGAATTAACGAATGAGTCCATTCGTTGGAAGAGGGTTGCATATAGATTTGAACATCTAAATTGAACAGTGGGTGAACGAATCGCCTCATTCGTTCACCTTGTTTATTGCATAAACTAAAAGAAACTACCAAATTTTTACCAGAAATCCGATCTTCACAAAACCAATTTTTTTGATTGAGTGATAATTCTAAGGTAAAACGAATCAAACGTGATGATTTTCTTTGAATTTCATTAACATTTGATAGGTTAATCAATCGAGTATTTAGTATGGGTTATATATCAATCAAATGATCCATTAAAACATAATGTTTAGGTGTTTGGTTGATTATGGTTAATAGCCGATGAGTATACGAGTTTATTGATGAAAATTTTATATTGATTCATCGTGATTCATGGGTTAATTGTAAATCTGGTGCATGTTGGCCGTCTAAGTTCTTATCAATTTTGACATTGACAATTTGAGTCAAAGTTGGGATAATTATTTATGCTTATTCGTTAAGGTACACGAATGGATGGTCATTCGTATTATCCTATTAACAAATAAGTTGCATCTGTGTGTTCTTGTAATGAATTAACCTCGCATTCATCTCATAGAATTCATGAATGGTCTTACTCATTCGTTAGTCATTTATTCGTCTCAATGAGACAACGAATCAAACCATTTGTTATAATGAATGAAGCCATTTGTTATAAAGAATGAGATAGCGAATGATGCTTACCCAGAATGCAATTTTCATTAAAAAATTATTAACTATTTATTTTTAATTTAATTAAGTTCAGTTTTACTAATCTTCGAGTTTGTGACTACAACAATGGCTGATGAAATAATTCTTGATGCTCCAGTACAAGGACAACCTCAAGCACAACAACAACAACAACAACAACAACAGGCACCAACTGCTCCAGAATTGGCTTATGACAAGAAGCACAATATATGTGCGTTCGTGCAGAAGAGTTTTGCTTATCAAGACTTATTTGGAGATATTATTGCTTTCTTACGCAGATCCCGGACCTATTATGCTATAACCGCTAATGTCCTAGTACATATTAGCGTGATTCGCCTGTTTTGGGATACTGCTAAGTATGTGGAGTCAGAGAACCACATTGTTGCTGAGATTTACAAGAAGACTATCACAATTACTCCTGGTGTGATACGGTCGGGTTCTGAGGTTTGTGGATAACATGGATAATCCACGTGAGTTTAATTGGACGTTGATCTGTGGGTTA
Source organism: Bidens hawaiensis (assembly GCF_021521415.1). Lineage (NCBI taxonomy): Eukaryota > Viridiplantae > Streptophyta > Magnoliopsida > Asterales > Asteraceae > Bidens > Bidens hawaiensis. Next base: position 16,318 of record NW_027495171.1, on the reverse strand, counting down.
TTTCAGAGGTTATTCTACATGGGAGACCTGGATCATTCCCAAAACAACTAGGCTTACTTATGTGCACCATATAAGTATTTATTACACGTCTTGATCCATTGCCTTGGGGGACTTAAGGGTGGCTTTGACGAATGTCGGATTATGCTTCAATCTGCATTCGTGGCGTTAATATGAACAAACCGTTCAACTTCTCCGAGTGTATTTTCTACAATCTTAAGGAGAATTGTTTGGTCAAGAATCGTCGGAGCAAGTTTCTGATTTATCCACGATTCGTTCAGTTAAGTATACAAGATCTGATTCCTAATCTTGTGATCGATCAGACGTTGGAAGACGACGTGTTGAAGCTGGAACACATGACGGCTGACACAATGAAACGAATGAAGACTTATCGGAATTAGTCGTTTGAGGATCGTCTAAGGACAAAACGCTTGATTGGTCATTTGGTTAATCCTGACTATGAATGTCCTTCTAATGATCGTTGGATCCATAACGACTCGTATTCCGAATGAGAAGAGGGACCAGGTGGTGATGATGGTGGAAATGATGGAAAAGGTGGAAATGTGGGTGATGGTAGACATGTGGAGGTTGAGGAAGCTAGTTGGTCTGTTGCTCAACGGAAAAGGAAGGATAAAGCGGAGATGACCGAGAAGCTGCCAAAACGTCGAGTTCGACGTGGTTCTAGTGTGGATATAGGTCCACAAATTCCAAGGTCGTCAGCTCAACAGAGGCCGGTGGTGTCGCTTACTGTTAACACCCCGGCTATCACTCTCACGAAGACGGCATCGTCCGACCGGAGATTCTTTTCGATTCCACAATCGTTACTATCTCTGCTGCCCATACCTCCTGTTACATCGATGGTAACTTCTCTTGCTACTACAACGATGCTGATACAACCTTCGGCTTTATCTTATATGAGAGTTACCCATCCACAAGGTCTGGTGCAACCTATTCCTCTTTACTTTCACTCATTTGCGCTTACTCAACAGATGGATATGTTACCGAGTTTGATCCATCTGTATGAGAATCAAATGGCAGCCGACCATCAGCAACAAGATAACATGTTGATGAATCAACGTCGGTTGATGATTTATATATCATATTGCCAACAGGAGACGAAGGAACTCCATGAGATTGTTACGTCTCAGGGGGGGGAGAATAAAGGAAAAAGAGGATCTTATTCTTTAGTTAACCTGTAAAGACGATGCGATAAAGCAACTGATGAATGATGAAGAAGATAGGTATCCTGATGCTGCTGATGCTAGTGGAGTGAGCCGAAACAAGCTCATGATTCATCTACTGCAGGTACAGGTAGTGGTGCTGGCAATGATCGACATATGGTAGTTTATCAAGATACTATCGATATAATGCCCATCGAGTCGATCAAAGCCAACACCATACTATATATGGATAAAAAATTTGGGATTTTGATGAGCTCCGTGAATGTCGATGAGATCGAGGAGGGTGAGTTCGTTGATCATGGCTTGTCTCGTGATCCAATATTTTTGCTATTAGGGTTAAATGATGAAGAACTGGATGCACTGGAAGTAGAGGAGGATGTTGAGGTGATAAACGATGAGGGGGTTGAAGCCGATACGACTATTCCGCCTGGGGATACGTCAAATGTCGACATTGAAGATGTGACGGCAGAGGAATACCCTGATCTCTACACACGTTCAAATTTTGATTAGGGTGTTCCATTATTTACTGAAGAACATGTCAAAGTTGTCGAAGACCATCTGGAGAAAACGACGAAGAATAAGGCTAAAGTATCCGATAAAGGATCGAGTTCGTTGGATTCTGATGCTGAGGGATAGGTCGGCTACCACAACAAGTCCCTAACTTTAAAGATTATCGAAGCATATAGGTATTTGGACCAAGAGCACCAGTTGGATGTCAGTGCACGTGCTAAAGCAAATCAGAAGACGACATTCAAAGCCGTGGCGACCGTCAAAGGTTACATCGTATCTTGGTTGTATGATTCGGAGTTGCGGGTTTGTATTATTAAGTGGGATAACGACGTTCAGTACTTTCAATACATTATTGGCGTTCTCTCACTGCCGAGGTGGGATGTGTGGACTCTAGCCAATCAGCCTTTCATCAACCGTGGAGGAAATGAATTAGCAGGATGGTTTCACCAAATCTGCTCTTTGAGGTCAACCACGGGTTTAATTTCTTTAAACTACAGGTGCAAACAAGGATATATCGATAAGAATGATCCGCGAACAGGTTGGAGAAAGCTTGTGTTGAAGTTCATGCCGCCAAAGACGATGAAGCGAGTGCCGGTGAAGACGTTTCCGCAAGATCTTCACTTTTCATTCAACTGGTGGTATTACGACAACCGTACGGGCGAAGCGATTATTGTTTTGGGAAAAGGACTGAAGACTAACTTTATACGAGTCATAGATCTTATGTGTTAACATATCAGAGACAGACAATAAAGTGATCCTTAGCTGTTGGAGCTCATTTTGGATATATAAAAAACTGGATTATTTTGCACGATTTCATTTCTTCATGCATTATTATTATTATTATTATTATTATTATTATTATTATGATGGAACTTATGGGTTATTCACGGTATAATATTTTTATTATTATTATTATTATTATTATTATTATTATTATTATTATTATTATTATTATTATTATTATTATCGCTACGTTACAGTTTTATATTGTGTAGCTTTTGATTCGGATATGATGTGTATTTTATATAGTGTACAAGAAATATTATAGTGTTTTTTTTTATTGTGTAGTATGAAGGTAGTTGTGTAGGGAAAGTGGTTATTGTGTAGGGACGTAGCCAGGCAAACTGTATATGGTGTAGGCAATAGTTATTCTTGGTGCAGGGAAGCTGGTAGTTGTGTATGATACTTTGGGGTTATTTTTATTATTATTTTATTTTTTTGTATGTAGGAGAACTTGGTATGATGTGAATGAGAATTTTGTATAGAATTTTTTTATGTTTGTTGTTGAGGCAACTTTGGTTAGTTGTGTAGGTTGATATTTTTGTGATACATGGAATTTTTTGGTTGTGTATGTTGAAACATGTTTAATGCATTGATTGGCATTAAGATCATTATATGATGAACAAAATCGGTACCAACCGTTAGTCATACGTTGAACCCCTAAGGCCGGGTATGACAACGAAGGTTCTGCTTCGGACATAAACACGAAAAGATTAAAAATTTTAGAGGTTCTCAGTTTGGAATGCATGTCTGGTTAATATAGGGGTATCCAGATAATGACAAACTTGTTTGTGATTTTAACCTTTTATTTGCTTTTTGTTTTTTAATGTATTCCTTAAGCTAAGGTAGTTGGTTATCTGTTTAGGACTTGTTTACAGAGTTGTATAAGTTTAACAGAACTTGTTTCGTTGAAACCTTTGGTGTTTTGCAGTGTTGTAAAAAGCGCTAGTTGCTAAGTCGAGGCGGTGGGGTGGGGACTAGCGATTAATTGGATCGGACTTGAATGGATAATTTTTACTTTTATATATACACACACACATTTTTTAATGTAATTTTTAGTTTTATACATACACAAACACATTTTGGCCGAAAATTGGTTGCACTCTTGCTGGAAACCGCTGATTTTTGCTGGAATATCGTCGGAAACCGCTAATTTTGGTCGGAATCTCGCCAGAAACCGTTGATTTTGACCAAAATCTCGTCAGAAAAGGCCAATTATGTCCAATTAATCCCCATGATATGTTGCAAGGGAAAATGAATTTATGGGTTTTTGTAGTATAACAAGTCTTATGATGTTACTAAGCATAAATTAAGATAATGTGAAATTTTCTACACTCTGATTGAACATATATAAGAGATTGAATAAAAACAATCAAATTAAATGAAAAAAAATAACTCTGTACGGAGTGAAGAAATGGTAAAAGGTAACCATCAGCTAACCCACATTGAAGAAGACAAATGAAAAAGAAATATAGATAATGTTTACATATTAATGTTACTTACCAAATATAAAATGTAACATGTTTTACTAATTTACCCTCGTAATTAAAAAGAAGGAAAATGAAAAGAGAAAGGGTAAAATCATTTCTCACACATAAATGATATCTTGCATAAACTTAATATATGTAGAAAGAGAGAGAGAAAGAAATAGAGAGTGAATTGTGATCATGTATATATATATATATAGAGAGAAAGGGAGAGAGAATTGTAATCTGAGAACTATTTTAAAATTGATAATTTTGATAATCATTTTAAACCACAAGAAAAACATTTTTAAAAAGATTTAAAAAATTATTAAACAAAAAAAACGTGAAAATAAAAAAAAGTAAAAAACCAAAAAAAATTATTATCATTCCGAATTCATAAAAAAAAATTAAAAATAAAGTATCGGTTTAACAAAATTATACATATATGTATAATACTTATTTTTGATTTTATACATATTATTCTTTATACACATATGTACAACAAAGATAAATAATAATGTACATATGTGTACATTACATAAATTGAGAATAAATAAAAATATACATATGCGTACAAATAGTTTTTTTTGTAATGAAACCAGAATGAAAAATTATTTTTTTTGTTTTTTTACTTTTTTAAAAAATTCATTTTTTTCGTTTTATAATTTTTTTTCAATATTTTGTAAAAGGACTTTTTTGTTGCCTAAAATTGTTCTCAATTTCAAAAAGTTTTTTGAAGATCCACACACACACACACACATATATATATATATATATATGAGAGAGTTATCTTAAAAATAAGTAGTTTCTTAGGAAGACTAGGAATAAATCATAGTCATTGTATCATGTTAATCAATGGTTGAGATTTAAAATTACCAATAACCGACATAGTTTTCTAGAATTACTCTTTTATCATTATAACCGACATAGTTTCCTAAAATTGTTCTTTCGCCATAATTTGTAATGTCAAATGTCAAAAATTATTGATTTTTTCAATTCTTAGGAAACTCCTTATTCTTATTTGAATATATATATATATATATATATATATATATAGAAAGGGTTAAAATAAAAATACATAGTTTTGTAGAAATAGTAGGAATAACACAAAATTTAGAGTTAGAAAACTATATAGCATAAATCCTTAATCCTAGGAAACTATTTGGTATTTTAAAAACTACCAATATCAACCACTAAATTATAGATCCAATGGCCTAGATTTATTCTTACTCTTCCAACAAAAATATTTCTTTTTATTATAACCCACCCCTATATATACCCCTATATATATATATATAGGTATTGGATCATTTCAGAAGTTTTTTACAGCGAGAAGTGCGAGAAGTGAAGGTGTAACTCCATTAATCCCTAATTTCACTCCTTTTCTTATGTGTAGATGCGTTGTGTAGGTGCATATGTATGTGTGTAGGTACGTATGTATGTATATGTGTACGTATGTTTGTATATGTGTATGTATGTTTGTATGTGTGTAGGTACATAGGTTTGAATGTGGCTCGGTAAATTTATATGTTTGTAGGTAGGTTTGAATGTGTAATTAAGACATAAATACAACCAACCTAAATATATGTATGTAAGATCTTATGAAAGGGAGTGAAATTAGGGATTAATGGAGTTATACATTCACTTCTCGCACTTCTCGCTGTAATATATATAAATATATATATATATATATATATATATATATATATATATATACATATATATATATATATAGAGAAAGAGAAAAAAGATGGAAATGGAATACGTTAATCCTTATCGTAAAAAACCGTACGCGACAACAGCAAGCGTCGATCTATACTTATCATTAAGTTGAAAGCGGTTGAGAAGATCCCGTGTATTTTAAGCGAGAAGGGTACGATTGTCTTTGTGATTCGTCATTTAAATTTGGTAATTTGCGTATAAACGGTTACGATGTTGATATTTAGCTTAATAAAAATCAATTTCTTATTTACAAAACAATTTCTATACCAAAAACTATCAATTGAGCTATCTTGAGTACACGAACCAATTTTTCAAGCAATTTGTGTGATTTTAGGGTTTTGAAATGGAAGACGATCGTGAATGTAAGTTTGAAATAATCAACAGTAGATGTATACTATGTTTATAATCGTGGCACTAACCTGTATGTTAGTTTCCATGAGAATCACATGATAATTTATTAGTTTTAGTTTGCGAGCGTGTTCATATTAGGATTGTCTTTGATTTTTGATGTTTCATAATATGAGCGTATCATGAGCGTGTCACTATGGCTGATTATAATGTTGTATAATATAAGCGTGTTACTATGAGGTTTGTTAAAATGATTTGATTATACTTTTGAGCGCGTTTTGAGCGTGTTTGGATTATAATATGGTTTATTTTTTGATGTTTTTGGGTAGATGATTCAAGTGTTTTGGTTGAAGGTCAAGGGGTTGATATCATTCCTGAAGTTGCTTCTTTATACAGACCTATTTAAGGAATGATGTTTTCGTCAATTGATCAAGCATTTGATTTTTATAGTGAATATCTAAAAAGCTGGATTTGGGGTTCGTAAAGGTGGATCTTACGTGCATGATGGTGTACTAAAGACCAAGTATTATGCATGTTGTAAAGAAGGTCACAATCCAGCTAAAATATATGATTCAAAAGGTGATTGTAATGAATCAAGCAAGCCATATTATAAAAGGAGGAAGAGGCTGACAATTAGATGTGGTTGTAGAGCACATCTATAATTAAAATCTGTTGACGGTGAAATTTTTGAAGTAGATGATTTTATTGAAGGCCATAATCATAGAATGGTTGCAGATTCTGATATGCAGTTTGTTCGTTCTGTGAGGAAATTAACACATGTCCAAGAGGAATCTATTTATGAGCTTTCTAATATGAACTTGGGACTTGTTAAAGTGTTTAACCTTATGATAACACAGTACGGTGGTTTTGAAAAAGTAGGTGCAACTAAAGATGATTGTAAGAATTTTAAACAAGGTTTGAATTGTTATATTGGAGAGTATGATGCTGAGATGATTGTTCAGAGATTGTGTGCGAAGAAAACATTTTCATCTGATTATTCGTTTGAATATGATGTCATTGATGATCGTGAGTTAATTCGTATGTTTTGGGCTGATGAGACTTCAAAGAGTAATTATCTTGCATTTGGGGATATTATATCTTTTGATGCTACATTTAAGACTAACAAGTAAGTTTGCGTGTATGTATAGGATTGTCTGTATGTATATGTTTTTTGTGTGTATTTTATATTATTTTCTGTGTACAGGTACAAGATGGTTTTTGTCCCGTTCACGGCAATTGATAACCATTTTCATAGTGTTACTGTCGGTGCTGGATTACTAGCTTCTGAAACTATTGAATCGTACACATGGTTATTGCAAATCTTACTTAAGTCGTTTGGTCATGCACCGAAGGTTGTTGTTACTGATTAAGACCCTGCTATGAAGCAAGCTATTGCAGCTGTGTTTTCCAAATACAAGGCATAGGTTATGTATGTGGCATATCATGATGAAAGTTTCTGACAATGTAACTTTTCTTAATTGTGCTTTGATGTAGTTGTGTTTTAGGTAGTTTAAATAATGAGCATTTGACAAGCGTTTAATGGCAATAGCTTTTTTCTTTGATGTTTAATATGTGAGTGTTTTGTGAGGGTAACATGATTATGTATTGTGACAACGAGCGTTTCCATAAGCGTTTAACATGTTTTTTGTGTATCAAGTGGGGGCTGATTTATGTAACAACGAAGATTTTAAAAGTAGGTTATGTAACATTGTGTGGACCGATTCAATTAGTCCTTTAGAATTTGAGGAAAAATGACAGGCTATAATGGTTGAGTTTGAGCTTGACAAGAATAAATGGCTTACTGATATATATGAAATCAGGTTTGATTGGATACCTGCTTTTTATAGAGATGAACTTTTGTCTGGATTGATACGTACAACATCAAGATCAGAGAGCGAAAACCATTTTTTTGGAAAAGATACAAATTCTCAATTAACATTAGTTGAGTTTTTCAACCATTTTGATTTTTGTATGGAGATACAGAGATACAATGGTAGACGGTGTGATCATGATAGTAGGTACACGTATTCGTAGTTAGAAACCGAAAGTTATCTTGAAAGGGAAGCGGTTAGGATATATACAAAAGCTATATTTAATGATCTTCAAGATGAAATGAATGAAATTATTGGTGGTATTTCACAATTCAGTTCTTGTGAAGAAGAATGAGGGTTTTTGGGGTGTAAAATAATGGATTTTAATGCGTATGTTCCAGGTTTTTTGGAGGTAGTTATGAGCATTTATTAAGCGTTTAGTTTAAAGTTGTTTAAGTTAATTAACAAGCGTTTAATAAGTGTTTTACTTTTTTTAGGTTGTGTTTAAGAAGGACGGTGAGTTTGGTAAAGAGTCTATTGCAACATGCTCCTACAAAAGATTCGAACAATATGGCTTGTTGTGTCAGCAAATTTTCTACGTCATGAATATGTATCAAGTCAAGAAATTCCCTAAAAGTTATATAAATGATTGATGGATGAAAAAGGTTGCAGTGAATATCAGAAAAGTTCCAATGTCAGAGTTTGGTAATGATCAGAACAGGAAGATAAAAGAAATTTCAAGAGAAATAAAGTACGTCGGTGAATACCTTATCAATAGTTATGTTGCAGATATTGATGAATTAATTAAAGTTAGAGATGAGATGAATTTGATGATTGAAAAAGCGGACTTAACTCGGTATGAAATGGTACGTCCATCTAAAAGGGATAGATTTGCTGCTGTTTTAGGTTTTGAACAGCCATCAGAAGTTACCATTCGTGTACCTACTAGAATAAGAAACAAGGGTCATGGCTCGCACAAAAGAATTAAATCAAAGAAAGAGATAGCCATTAGTCGCTCAGGGAAGGGTTATAGGGAGTGTCAAATTTGTCACCTACCTGACCACAACAGCAGAACTTGTAAAGCATTGCAGCAACAACCGCAACAATGAATTCGTAGTTGATTGTTTTAGATAGAAAGAGTTAGTTAGTTTTGTTTTTTAGATTGCGTGTTATGTAGTTACCTTTTTTTACACAAACGTATAACAAGCGTATGACAAACGCATAACAAAAGATAAAATTTTGATTTATTTATTTTTTTATTACATGGGGTTACACCCCATCAGACCCCATCATCATCAGACCCCATCAGACCTCATCAGACCCCTGGTCCTTTAACTCCATGTTGGTTGACACTTTTGAAACCGTGTCAACCAAAGTACCATAGACAGAGTCGTAGCATGTAGTCTGGTGTTTCAGGAACTCAGCAGTTTTTTCCTTGAACTCATTGTCTGGTACCTTCATGAGTTCGTTGTACGTGTCAAGAGTTTTTGATTTCTCTTGAAGCACGTAGGCCTGTGAGTGTTGAAGGGCGTTGAGAAACTTCTCGTCTTTTTCCTTCTCAAGGACAAGCTTGGCCTTCACCATGCTTTTCACAATTTATCACATTAAAACATTTTTGTGTTTGTTTTTTGAGTGTGATTTGAATAATAAGCATGGATGTGAAATATATAGACATAATTTGGATGTCTATTAATTGTGGGTAGTTGAGATAGAGTTATTCAATGTCATTTAATTTTGATGTAGGCTATGATCATTAAATGTCATTTATTATTTATTAAGTGTGTTATAAGCGTGATAGATATACTTGTTTAATCTTTTTGGTAGTTGACATGGTGTAATTTAAATTAATTGATTTGATGTAGGCTATCATTACGAAACTCTTTTTTCCAAAATTTGGCAGATGAGTAATAATAAATGTAATTAAGTTTTGTACAAAACTATTTAAAAATTAGTTTTGTTTAAACAGATACAGTGTCTTAGAGTTTGACAAGCGTATAAGAGCGTATACAGTGGTGAGTCCGTGAGCCTGCGTGTGTTTTGTCTTTTTATTATAACTGAGCGTTGTTCAAGCGTTTTGTCTTTTTCTTAAATAGTTTTGTACAAAACTTAATTACATTTATTTTGATGTAGGCTATGATCATTAAAATGTCATTTATTATTTATTAAGCGTGTTATAAGCGTGATAGATATACTTGTTTAATCTTTTTGGTAGTTGACATAGTGTAATTTAAATTAATTGATTTGATGTAAGCTATCATTACAAAACTCTTTTTTCCAAAATTTGGCAGGTGAGTAATAATAAATGTACTTAAGTTTTGTACAAAACTATTTAAAAAATTAGTTTGTTAAACCAGATGCGGGTGGCTTAGCGTTTGACAAGCTTATAAGAGCGTATACTGTGGTGAGTCCATGAGCCTGCATGTGTTTTGTCTTTTTATTATAATTGAGCGTTGTTCAAGCGTTTTATCTTTTTCTTATGATTTTTTTTTACTATTTGGTCGTGAACCTGCAGTTATATTGTCCTTTTTTTACTATTTGGTCCGTGTTATTTTCCTTTATATATGCTATATTTTGTTACACACATCACAAAATCAGTTACAAATAGATTCCTCGTCTTCATATTTCAAGGAAGCTTTGAATATGAAGATTGTGGAGCAGGTTGCCGCAGACAAAGCTTGTCGTGATAAGCTAACACATGAGTTTGTGATGCTTAACAATAATATGGAGTACAGAGATGTTATTACGAATGTTCTTGTCAAAATGCCTGCTAGTACTATCCGAGATCTTTCGGTTTTGTTTATGGTTGACATAGGCAAGAATGAGTTAGAACAGTTCAAAGTATTATCAAAGGCAATTCTTGAACTAAACTGCTCAATGAAATTGAAGTTGGATTTTCTCAAGTCATTATTAGAGTAGGAGGCTAGTGGGTGATGTGTTGAGAGTTTGATGAGCGTTTTGTAATGCGTTTTTTAAAATTTTTTATCATGTAGTATTTTGTGTGGTAATAATATTCCAATGTTTTTCTTAGTTGATTTTTACTAACATAAGGCCATTGACTAAAATAGACAGCAATTTAGTCATATTAGTTGTTGCCTTCTTTTGAGTTCTTCAACAATCTCCTCCCGGACATATCGGTGACGTTATTTTCACTAAATTGTTGTGCCTTCTCGATAAGATATTCTCTTTTCTTGTTTAGATCCGACAGAAAGATTTTGCCCAAATACTTTGTCCTCAACTTTTTTAGCTAATTCAATTGTTTAGGACATTCTTTGAAAAATCCGCACATCCACGGTTTCTTCCCATCATATATCTCTCTGTGTCTCATAGCAAAAATCCCACAATCTACCCCATTTTCAGTTGTTCTCCATGACATCCTTAATCTTGTGATTGGAGCCTTTTGGATTTGTTCAGCAATGGGGTGATTGATTTTCTTAAGATACATGTAGAAGACGGTTCTCTAAAAAAACATTAAAAGCAGTTAAGTATTTCACAAGTTTATAATAGATTTTTGTTGAGAGTTTCTTGAGCGTTTACCAGGATTTGAGGATTTTTGTTTTATCTTTCTTCAAAAACTCGTCTAATTTCTTTTCGTTTGTCTTCTGGCTTTTTAAACTTTTTATTAGCCGGCACTTCCTGATGTGCACTGTTGTCAAGCAACTCTATCACTCCTGTTTGAATGTTGAAAGCAACCACATAGAAGTGATCAGTATGTAGAATTGGCATAAGGAAAATAGCTACTTCCTTCATTGTTCTGACATCACACCTCATCATCTGTTTTTCAATGTTGTTCGTAAACACATCAAGTCTTTGTTCGTTTGTGTGACCAGATGCCTCATTATAATGGTCACATGTCTGCATAAGAATTCAAATAGGCGTTTGATAAGCGTAGATACATAATATTGTTCAAGAGTTTAACAAGAGTTTTAATATAACAGGTAGATTAAAGCATACCAGCAGTGTGCTTGTACCAAAGAGCCTGAATGGTGATTCTGTAGATTTTTTCTTTTCTTCATAGTTCATGAGTTCACAGAATGCATCCATTGCGTTTGTTGTTAAATATAAACCAGGAAAAAAAACTCTCAAAAATCACCTTAAATGAATCTATGTAAGTAGACTTGAAAACCTCTTCCCATATGTCTTTAAGACAAAAATATATATACTCCGCAATTATTTTTTCATCATCTGTGACCGAAGTGTTTATTTCAACCTCTCTTAAAAGATATGGTGATTTCAATGTAGGAGCTAACTTTCTCTTTCTTTCTTCTCTCACCAAATCTTTGTCTTTATTTTCTTATATTAATGATACCGGAGGTGTAATTTTGGGTATCATTTTTGAAGTTGATGTCGGTGTTATAAAATTTTCACTTGGTGACATACCAATGTCAGCTTTTGAAATTTTCACTTGGTTTTTCTCTTCAACTTTAGTAACTGAAAAACAACAAGGACAAGTCACTGAAGCAGCTTACTAAATTTTATTTCTTTTATAAACCAATGCTTTTTTCCTGTGTCTTACCTATGATATTTTCTAGAGTTGCATCAGTGTTTATGAGATCAACAGCATCTCTGGTTTCACCTCCTTTTTGGGCACTAGACTCTTGGGCAATTGCATGAACATGCACCACATCAGTTCCAAGTGAGATAGCTGTGAAGCAATAAATATGAGCGTTTAAGAAGCTTTTATGTATGAAAATGTTTAAAAAATATAGATAGCCTAATAAGCGTTTAAGAAGAGTTTAATACCTTCAACTTCTTTTGAAATTTCAGTACACAATGGACTTTTTGCAACAGTGTGTTCCATCTTGTCCTCTTTCGATCCAACTTGTGTATCTTTCATATAAAATATAAACATATTAACACGAGCGTCTGACAAGCGTTTAAATTGTATAAAGATAAATTTAAGCATATTAATACATTCCTTTGCCCATGCAAGTACTGTAGTGACAACTGAATCAAGTTTATTATTCCCTTCTAGCTCTGTTACTATAATTTTTTCATCATTGTTTACTTGAGATTCATTACCAATAACAGCTGTCATATAAAGTTTTTAAATAATATTATTTTAAGTTGTAAAAAAATAAGTTTTTAATTTATTACCTTTTTTTTTCCTCCTTAACCTCTGTATTTACCACTGCATCACCACACATTGCATCACCAACCACTCCATCACTAACCCCTGCATTACCAACAGTTTCCCCATATTTTTTCTTTTCTTCTGATAGATTATAAACTTCAGGAATATCTGGGATTCAAAGTTAAGATATCAGAGTTTGTTGATCGTTTATAGTATAAGTATATAGAATAGTACCACTACCTTCTTCACCAACTACAGTATACGAACCAACCACTACATCTAAATGAACTGATTTAATCACGACAGCTGTATAAGAAGTGGGATCTTTTAGAGACATATATATATATATATATATATATATATATATATATATATTCCAAGATAATTAGATTGTTTTTCTCACCTAAATTAAGGAGTGAGTTGTTTTTCAGGGTTTCACTTTTTTGTGTTTTCTGAACAACATTAGGATTGAATCTGTCTTCCCAGTCACAACATATAGCAAAGATATGGGGATTTGATAGATGTGTGTCCTTCCTTTCACGGACCAATTCATTTATTTGTGAGCGAAATATTTCACATTTCTTCATTTTTTTTATCCATTTTCTTATTCCAAGACTGTAAAATGAAATGAAAATATAGTTGTTAATTAATTTAAGATATTCTGATTTGATGGATGTCTCACCTTCTCTTCCTTTGTTTCTTTTGGTGGTAGGTAAGTAGACATCCCAAACAGCTGAAGTGGGGTTAGATAATAGTCGACCAGCTCTTGCGTGTGTGTTCCCAATGGCATGTGAATACGTATCATCATCATCATCATCAAATTCGCCTTCAGCATTGTGATCGGCATTATCTGATTTTGTTTCACTTTCCCCATCTGTCCCTGACATATGTTAATGTATCATTAGAAGAAATACACATTAGAGAGTTTTTAGATGAAAATAACAAGTTTTTGTTACCATGTATTTGGTTATCACCATCTGCATCAAGCTGATGCATCGCTTTGTCACCAGCAGCCAGGGCCATCTCCGAGAATACAAAAAAAAACCAAGACCCAGGACATAAAAAACAAAAGGCCCTGAAATACAAAAAAAAGGTATTTTTAGCAAAAGATCTAACAAAAGTACTTAAACGAATCGTGATGCTCTTTTGGCATTTTTGGAAGCAAAGCCCTCGATTAACTCTTTGTAATCCATGGTCTCTAAAACATCATTTTCAATAGCAATAATCGTCAATCCATTAAGTCTTTCTTGGGACATTGATGATCGTAAATATGTCTTCAACAACTTCAACTTTGAAAAACTTCGTTCCATGATCTTGAGCGTCGTTGTTCACATTGACATTAGCTTCATGCCCTTCAACATTACCATGATTATCTTCATCAACATGTATATTTTCATCAACATGTACATCTTTTTCTTTACCATTAGAACTTTGAGGTTGCTTTTGAAAAAACGTATGTATCTTTGCATTCTTCTTAATTTGTGTATTTTCACAACTCTTCTTCTATTTTTCTCTTTTTTCGTTTTTGACTACCGGATAAGTGTTTAGATTTAGGAGGCATAATATCTATAAAACAAATATTAACATAACTTATTAGTTATTAACTACCAATAATCAATTGTCCAACCAATAAACTCATAAAAGATATCATATATTAAATTATTTAACATAAAAACTTAAATAAAAATTAACAGTAAAAAATAAGAAATTTAAATAATTAATAAACTATAACATCACTAGTCACTACACTACGTCGGTCACCACAAAGTCACAAACTCACCTAACTCGAAGTCTCCACTGCTCCACAGTCCGTTCATTGTCTCTTCCACAAAACACTCGAACTCTCGAAGTCTCTAACACTCGAAGGACAGAAGATCTTGGTCGTCGGAGCTAGCGCCGGCCAAACAGAAGCTTTCAATTCGCCGGACAGAACTTAGAAGTCCGATGGTCGGTAGTTACCGTCATGTACATATGGTACGTTCACAATTAAAAACCCTTACAACAATTTTAATTTTGTTGTTATTAATTCAAAGAATTGGGCCTTTAATACAAATGGTGTAAGGCCCCGTTACTGGTAGCCCTACTTTGGTGTTGGATTTACTCATAAACACAGTTCTAAATCAGAGTTAATTAAAAATTTCGCGGAATAATAATAATAATAGTCAACCATACATTACAAACATTCTTAACTTGTCTTTAAAAACATAACATAAATGATAATATCAAAACATCATGACAAATCTTCAGATGCCAGCCTCTTCGATCTTGCCATGTGTCCTGCTCAAACCAATTGTCTCAACTTGTTAACCTGCGTGCATACTAAAAGTCAGCTATGCTGAGTGAGTTCTAGTTAATCACATAACTTACTTTACATACACATATACATGCCCAAAGGTACACATTACATACTTAACCTGTCCATCAGTCATTTATAAACATTCATAACTAACCTTACATTATAAAGAGCATTCGCCCTACATACCTCGGATATTATTAGGGTCCGGTACCCTCCATCTTCGGATATTATTAGGGTCCAGTCACCCTTCATCCTCGGACATTATTAGGGTCCGGTACCCTCCATCCTCGGATATTATTAGGGTCCGGTACCCTTTCTTCCATACCTCCTTAACATACTTTCTATATACATAATCGTAAGTTTCGCACATACATACATCATTCATTCTTCATCTTACAACATACATATAACATCAACCATTTCCTGGCAGTACATGCAATTCCGAAGATCGTTCATGTACCGGCAAGAAACCATTCATACATTTCACATAATACATGTAGGGCATACACTTATCACTTAGGATAAGTGTATTAACTAATCACATCGAGTATGCACACAACCCCGAAAACATAACAAGGAATGGGGCTAGAAACTCACCTGAATGCGGTTACGTTCTCCGTTTATAGTTATTCCTTTATTGAGCTGTGCACGACTAACTGTATAACAATTACACGTATCAATTAACTATCACTATCTATAACGTCTTTCTAGTCTACTTATAACCCACAACGAACGGGGGTCCGGGGGCAGCGCACCTGGCAGCGGGGTCTAGGGGCGGCATCCCCTAGCAGGGTCCAAGGGGCAGAGCCCCTGGCTGGGTCGAGCTTCCAAGTCAGCATGGAAAAATTTTATTTCTATTAACTGTCGTAACACATTTTCCATTAGGATTTTAAATTATTATTTAATCCGCTAACTCAAAGTTCAAGGGCTTATTTGTAATTAATTCATTCTTTTAGAAGTCAAGGGACTGTTCTGACATTCTTTCAAAGTTCTAATTCGTTATTCAGTCCTTAACGAATGGGAGTTCATAGCGAAATAACTATTATAACGAATCTGGCTTTGTAACGAATCTAGCATTATAACGAACTGGTCCTTATGACGAATTGGACCCTTTCACGAACTGGTCCATACAGCGA